>NC_036457.1:3114974-3217474 GCF_002775205.1 Xiphophorus maculatus
ACTCTGCCTGCTCAATGTTTTAGAAACCAGGTGCAATCCTGTAATAAAACTACCTGGATATTCAGTGGTCAAGGAAATACAACAGTAACACTGTATGAAGATGGAAAGATTCATAAAGATTCCAGAATTAAATCAGACAGACTGAGTGTTACAGCAAACTGTTCTCTGGTTATAAAGAAGATCTCAGTGGAGGATGTTGGTCTTTATGCCTGCAGACAGTTTGACTCATCAGGACACAACGTAGCAGAATGGGTGGTTGATCTGTCTGTTGTTAAAAGTGAGTATTTATATTATTATGTTTTCACTTCAAAATATTTTGCTACAGTAGAAAATGATACAATACAATGAATACAACAGAAGTGATGAAGTTAGCATTAATGTTGTTACTGTAACAATGTCTTCACCTTCCTCAGTGACTGAACAGAAGATCAGTGATGAAACCATCCTGATCTGCTCTGTGTTGAAACTTGGTGGATGTTCTCACTCAGTGAAGTGGCTGTATGATAAGAAAGATGATGAAAATATCAGAACCATAACTCCGCCTCAGTCTGCCTGTTCAGCCACTGTTAGCTTCACAACTTCTCCTCATGTTTCCACATCAAAACGTTCTGAGTTATTCAGATGTCAAGTTAAACCTGAAGGAAACATCAAGGAGTTTACCTTCAGGATTTCACCTCCGAGAGAAAAACCAGGTGAGAATATGAACTGTTAATAAGTACTTCCTGTCTGTTGATAAAATGATGCTTCTGAAATATTACAATTTAAATATGACGGTTTGTTAATTTAGAAATCACTCATAGAAACATAATATTCTTTGACAGGATGAAACTGTGACAATAGTTGAGAATTAAATCTAACTTGAAGATATTTGGGTTGTGTGATGTTTTCTTTAAAATATTTATTTTTACTTATTTTCCAGGTACGACACGACCAACCAAAGTAACGACGACTTTGACTAGAATGAAACCAACAAAAGCTAAAGAGACAATCCAACCCACAACAGGAAGTTATTCATCAAACTCTGAAGGTAATGACGATAGAAATGTTTAAATTCAATGTTTCTGAAAAGTATTAATTTATTTCTGTGATTTTTGTCTCTGGTATATTATTATAATTCTGTCAGTAGATTTATGGCATTTATTAAATCTATTGAAAATGTATTTAAAAAACAAAACCAGTGATTTGGTTTTGTGAGAGAAAGAAAGCATTAAGAACATTTCCTGTTTGTTGTTTGTACTTTACCATAAAACATAAAAAATAATTTTATAAACTCTAAACCAGTGGTCCCCAACAACTGGTTTAGACGTATGTTTTGTGCATCAAAATTGAGCCAACTTGCAGCAGAATGACTAACAAAACAACATCGGAGTACTGCTCGCACAACACCGCCCCAGTCCCCAGCAAAATTGCGAAGGGATGACCGGTCCGCGTGACTAAAAAGGTTGGGGACCGCTGCTCTAAACAACTGAAGAGCTGCAGATTCACTACGTCAGCATTCTGAACTATAAAACATGTTTTAATCTAAAGAAGAGAGAAGATTCAGAGGTTCCATGTTTCTGGTGACTGATTCTGATTGTGATCAATGTTTTCATTATATAACTACAGTATACTGTATATATATACAGTATATATACTGTATATCCCTTTTGCACATACTCTTGGCTACATATTGTCACACATTAATTACATTTTTAAGCTTAACTGACTTAATATATTTATTGCACTTTAAGGTTTAAGTTTTGTAAGGAAAAACTTGTATTTGTCAGAGAAATCCACTTTAAATTTGACTTTTGAACATATAGGTGTCTGGTCTGTCTGGCATTCCATATATTTTTACATAAATTTATCTCAGTAAATATTTTTGTACCGTATTTTCCGCACTATAAGGCGCACCACATTATAAGGCGCACCTTCAATGAATGGCCTATTTTAAAACTTTTTTTATATATAAGGCGCATAGAATAGACGCTACAATAGAGGCTGGGGTTACGTTATGCATCCATTAGATGGAGCTGCGATAAAGGGAATGTCAACAAAACAGTCAGATAGGTCAGTCAAACTTTATTAATAGATTACAAACCAGCGTTCTGAAAACTCCGTTCATTTCCAAAATGAATAAACAGCTGTTTTATTATTTTCCCCGAGGTAAAGTCAGTGACGTGGTATTTTTGTGACACAGTTTATCTTTTAACAACAGCAAGGTATAACATATAGTGGAGGGGAACTTTTCCTCGATTCAATAAACACGTAAAAAACTGTCTGATACTGTTACAATAAATCAAACGTTAGTGCAATCACCATATATATCCACTTCCGCACCATTGATTCGTTAATGTTAAATTCTCTGGCTGCTGCTCTGTTCCCGTGTTCTACTGCGTGACTGATCGCCTTGAGCTTAAACTCTGCGTCGTAAGCGTGTCTCTTAATAGGAGCCATTTTGGGGTCTTTACACAAAACCCAGCGTGCACCGCGCGCTTCTTCTTCTACGGGGGAAAATGAAGTCGGTGTCTGCTTTTCCCCGTTTCTTCTTCTATGGGGGAAAATGAAGTCGGCGGAAGCTTACTGTAGTTGCGAGACCTGTTGTGGCTCAATATTGGTCCATATATAAGGGGCACCGGATTATAAGGCACACTCTCGGCTTTTGAGAAAATTGAAGGTTTTTAGGTGCGCCTTATAGTGCGGAAAATACGGTAAGTTTTTGTTTCGAGTTTCTTTTTCAAGTTGTTTTTCTGCTGTTATCTCTACTAGATTTCATCAGTTGCTTTTATTTGAGTAACTCTGCATCCCTTCACCCAACAACTAAAATGATTTCTATAAATCCTCTTCATTTTCTAAGCTCTTCTTGATTGGAGGTCAATCAGTCTTTTTAGTTTTTCAAGTTATGCCAAGATTATACACATACAATGTCCATAAGGATCAACCATCAGACTCTTCTGTTATTATTTCTCATGATGAGAGCGCTGCCATCTCAATGTTACAATCTTCATCTTCATTGTTTTCTGGTTCTGCAGACTTATGGAAATACGTTGCTGCAGCTGTTGGTTCAGTTCTGCTGATAATAATTATTGCTGCAGCAATCAGATGGAGAAAGATTGAAGGTTAGAACATTTTAAAGATAAAACTTTCCATCTTTCAATCCAACTATAAATATTGTTTTTAAACAGCATTTTTTTCCCTTTTCCAGGAAACAAAACACAAATGAATAAAAACACAGTGAGTTTTTAAAAGTCCTTCTAAAGATAAATGTTCTATAATTAAAAACATGATCTAGATACACCTCTTTCTTTCTTTGGTTGAAGATTTCATCACTTCTATCACACAGTTAAAAGCTAATGATAATCAGATTTAACCCTACAGATTAAAGAGCTAGAGTTTTTAACTAAACCTAAATTATTGTTGTGTCTTTCACGTCATCTTCTTTATTTCAGAAGTTGGTCCCTGCAGGGTCTCAGGCTGCAGGAGGATCCAGTCACAACTTGGTGAGTTTAAACTCTCAGCTCTGTTTTCTGTTTCGCCAGCATTTCTAGCGTTAGCTAACTCTTATTGTGCTGTCCTCACTGCAAAGGATGATCCTGAAGGTGGTGTCACCTACGCCTCCATCAGCTACACCAAGAAGACCAACAGAAACAACAAAGTAAGAACTCTGAGCGGTTTCAGCGACCAAAAATCCAGATGAAAGATAAAAATATATACTTTTACATTTGTTTCGTTTGATAATATGTTCACAACTCTGAGAAAAGACTGAAATAATTTCACTTAATTTATGTTTTTACTGAACTACTATCACTACATCAGTATTAAGACATTTTCTGTGTTTATTTATAGCAGCATCTCATTTCATTTTATCATCATTGATGAATTTTATGCTTTTATGTTGATTCTCAGGTCATTGATCATGAAGATGATGATGATGGCACAGTGGACTACAGCACAGTGAACTTTTCATCCTGAGATGATCCCAATAAACTCTTCGCTGCCATCAACAAACCAAAACACTGAGACATTTTGTGACTCTACTGTTGGTGACAGTTATGGTTAATTCAAACAAGTAAGAATTCAGATTACACATAATACCATATTAAATTCAAATAATTTTGGTCATACATTTTTACATAAATTTAAAATTTTACTTTGATAATTGTTGTTTTTCTCTTTGAGACCAGAAGAGGGCGCTGTAAGACAAAGATCACACAATATATTTTAATCTTTAGTAAAAGAATAACAAAATGAGAAATGTTTAGGAATTGAAAGTCTGTCGGATTATTGAATATGACTTCACGTTGTGCACAAGTTGAAAAGTTTTTGTTATTCATTCAACTCTCTTTTAAATCTATTTAATAATTCATTTTTTCCTTGTGTTATTTGTCTCGTTTTCAAATAGTTTGGCTCAGTTTTTGCTGAGCCAGACAGATTTATTTGGTTATTTGATTCTCTTTACTGTAATTTATTGTGTTACTTTTGCTTTTTAAATTCATTTTCTAGAGATTTTCTTTTCTGTTTTAAATCATTTATTAGTGACTTGATAACAACTTGAGGTAACAATGTTTCCTCACTGCATTATGAAACTGCAATGAGGGAAAATACATCATTACCTGTTTAAAAATCTATGCTGTCCTGTGATAATCAATATTTTTTTCTGTTTGCACATTTTTAAAAAAAAAAAACACAAAAAAACAGCGTCACTACTGTCACCTACTGTCAGTTTAAATGTACTACATCCTTGCTTGATTTATTAACATCAGTTCTATTCATTTATTTTTAAGGTGTATTTTCTATCATTTTGAAGTTATTTTTTATTTTATTTAAATGTTTTTTCTGTATTTTCTCAGTTGCTGTAAAACTGCTCAAAGTTTTGTTTCTGTTTCAAAAGTATTCATATTGAACACAAGGGGGCGCTGCCCACTTTGGTTACCTTCTGCAAGATTTTTTATCATTGCTACAAATCAACTGTGGTGTATATTAACATAAAATATTAGACATCCCATTTTAAATAAACACACAACATGCAAGCTTTTTAATGAATATACCATAACTGTTATAATAAGACACTTTATTTTAAGTATTAATTCAAAATTAGTACACAAAATTTTGATCAAATCTGATGCAGGATTAAAGTAGATAATGTGTGTGTCGATTTTAAAAAAACAAGATTAAACAGTTTAGTGTTGAACACATCAGATCATTCTGGCTTAAAAAGGAAGATGGCAAACAATGACCAAACCTTTCTGCTTAAAACCACAATCTGTGGTGTGAATCTTCACAGCTCGACTGAAGAAGTTAAAAAATAAGTACAGGAAGTAGAATGACGAAGGTTTAAGAGCTCAAGTTGTCACTGAGGTTCAGGAAGCAGAGAGACGATGAAGCAGAGAGGAGCCATGGTGGATCCTATGTGGAGGAAAATGTTTCTGTTTTTCATCCTGCAGTTTACAGGTGAGACTCTGAACAGCTACTGTTTATTAAATTCTCTTCATTTCAACATTAACATCACTGTTTCATCGATGCATCATGTTGGTAGTTTCATAAGGAAGAACCTGAGTTTAACTTCCTGTTGATAATCTGGTTCTAGAAGATATAAAATGTCTCTACAGTTATTCTTTATTTATATTTCTTATGTGAATATTTCTGGTTTTGTGTCATCAGGAGCTCTGAGCAGAGATCTGTCTCTCTACTACGCTGTCAGAGCTGGAGATGACGTCACTTTGTCCTGTGAAAATGTGATCGATGGTCACAGTAACTGTGACCCAACATCCTGGGTCTACAGTAAAGCAGGTCGACAAGCTGTAGAGTTAGTTATTCTTGGGCAGGTTAATGTTAAGGTTACCAGATCAGACAGACTGAGTGTTTCTGCAAACTGTTCTCTGGTTGTAAAGAAAGTCACAGATCAGGATGTTGGTCGGTACACCTGCAGACAGCATGAGAAACCAGGAGAAGGTCAGGTTGGTTCAGATGCTGTGGTTCGTCTTTCTCTGGTTCACTGTGAGTATTATACAATATTTTCATCTTCAGCTCTTAGTGACAACAACCTGCTGACAGCAGAATCATAATGGTTTCATGAACTGAAGTAACCATAGTTACTCTGCTTTTCTCTTTCAAATCCTCCTCAGTGACAGAACATGATGACCAGAACAAGATAATATTAACCTGCTCTGTGGTGACAGATGAACCATGTAAACACTCAGTGAAGTGGTTGTATCTGGGTTACTATATGGATAAAGACAACAAAGAAATAACAGAATCATCATCTTCCTGCTCTGCTGCTGTCGCCTTCCAGACGTCTAATTACTTTTACCAGTCAAGGTTTAACATGTTCAAGTGTGAAGTAAAGACAGAAAATAAAGTTCAGCTTTTTACCTTCAGCTCTCGTCCATCAGGTGAGAAATTATGAAGTTCTTGTAAATATATTAATCACATGAAACAATTTTTTCTAAGAAGTATTGTTGACTTATGCTCCATTTGTAGAGAAAGACAAACCAACAACCACATCGGCAGTTACAACTAAACCAGACAAAATACAAACAACTGAGGAAACCAGAGTTACAACTAAACTTGATGGAACATCAGCCATAAGAATGACAAGTACAAACACTCCAACACGTGATCCAGATGTAGAACCAAGTAAGTTTTACTTGTTGACATTTAGTGCTACAATTGATGCTCCACAAATCAAAGTTGTTGTTCCAGTTTCTCTGGTTTGTCTCTGAACATAACCTGCAGCAGACTGGTGGAGGTTCCTCTCTGGTTCTGTGGGTTTAGCTGCTCTGATAGCAGCTGTTCTGATCGTCACCATTTGGGCCAGAACTAAAGGTCAGAGTATCAACAGATCACTGGGAAAACTGGATAAACATGAAGGTTCTTTAGAGAAGCTGAACTTTGCTCTTCTGTTTTAGGGAGGAAAACACATCTGGATAAAAACACTGTGAGTTTTTAAAACAAATATCAATCATTTGTTTTCAGTTTGTTTTATATCAGAGTAAAGGAAATGTGATCTGAGTAAATGTATCTGCCAGAACAATGTGAAGAGCTGTAGTTTATTAGTTCCTGAGAAACGTTAATCATGCAGAAAACTACCTGAATAAAAACACCAGCTGCTGGATTTAGTCATAATTTCAAAGAGATTAATTCTGGTTTAAG
Source organism: Xiphophorus maculatus (assembly GCF_002775205.1). Lineage (NCBI taxonomy): Eukaryota > Metazoa > Chordata > Actinopteri > Cyprinodontiformes > Poeciliidae > Xiphophorus > Xiphophorus maculatus. Next base: position 3,122,106 of record NC_036457.1, read on the forward strand.
TGCTAATCTGTACAGCAGGCTGTTGGCATGTTTTATCTCACGTTTATACTAAATATATGTATATTGATCTCTTTTTTTAAATGTCAGATGTTAATAAATTGTTTGTGTTTCTCTCAGGTGTGTTATGATGAAGATGAAGCTGCTCTGAACTATGAAAACATCAGAACTTCTTCAGTTTGATCCTCCTGCTTTTCTCAGACTCAGTAGATCCAGAAGATCAACATCAGCAGGTTTATCTGTTTTAATGTTATCTGTTGTAATAAAAAACTGCTGAAATATTAAAATAACATCTTAAAATAAGCATAAGAAGAGTTTAATGAGCAGATTGTTACTTTTCAGATTAAATATCAATTTTGTTAATAGGTCATTCAGAAAATGAATTATTTCCTGGTTTGTGCTGCAGAGCGTCATGAATTAATTATGTCATCCTGATGAGTAAAGCAGTAACTGAACAGTGTGGAGAATTTTCCTTCTCCATGCTGAGTTCTTGATATATGAGGTTGAAGAAGAGTCAGTGAGTTGAATTCATGATTTTCATTTATTAATACCAAAATGCAGCTGGTCCATTTCTCATGTTATCCTTAAGGGCTAGCAGAACAAAATGGCATCAAACAAAGTTTTTCATCCTCTTTGTTAGCCTCTATCTGATCTACGCCCTAAAGAGGGCATTTCCTAGTGTGTCATTTCCTTTAAATGTGTCATTTCTTTGAAATGTGTCATTTCCTTTAAATGACACCTTAGGGTCATTTAAAGGAAATGACCCTGGTCTGGAAATAAAATGTTAGGGCGTTCCCTAACATGTCATTTCCTTTAGCTTTAGCTTTGCAACTAGCTAAAAGAGATAGAAGAAAAACACAGAATTATTTATTCTCAACAATAGTATATTTACTGCCACCTAGAGTCAGATTTACATCATCGCTTTGTTTCAGGTTGATTAGTTTTGCTCAACATCAGCAGGTTTATCTGTCAGTTTATCATCCAGTGATCAGAACAGTTTTCCTTCAGCTCCATGAGGGATCATTATAGATCCGTTATAGATTTCCACAGAATGTTGAGTATAAACATTTGTCCTTTTAATCCGCCTTAAATTATCCGCCTTAAATGTAGATAAATAAAATTGTTCCAGAGGTTCAAAACTCACTTTTTTTGATTATTTTTGGATTATTTTTTCTTTATGTGTGAAGCAGCTGAAATGACATTTTGTTAATAAACTGATCTGATTTAAGGTGGACGTGTCTTTAATTTGTAGAATTGATTCTTTATTAGTTGTTGTGACATTTGATCCACCTTAACCTGTTGGTGAGTTAAGCAGAACTCCTTATCATTAATTTACAGGTAATTTGTTGAAATGTTTGGTGATAACAATCAAATTTTTAATCTTAAAATTAAAACCATATTTAGTTTTAAACTTAACTTAAAATTAATCTATTACCAGTCACAGCTTTAGATGCACTAAATGAATGCATGATGCTGCTGTTACCCACAGAGAGTGAAGTCATTTTTCCACGTTCAGACCTCTGCTGCTTCTATAACCACATTCTCATGAAAATACTTCCTGTTTTAACAAGGTACTACCAGCTACTTCGGTTTTTCTCAGGATAATTTCTGTTCAGAAATGTTTTTCATTAACTCTTTCTTAAACCTTTCTGTAAATATTAATAACTTAAAATGGAGATTTTTATCAATGTTTCCTAAATCATTTATTTTTGTGATTTATCCACGATAAGATCAAGTTACATTAGATGAGTCTCATCATGTAAATTTGTTGTAAATTTGCAGCATTTCAGTGTCTTAAACACAGCAGTTCATTCTGAATTCAAAATGAAGACACAGAAACTGACCCAACGTTTCTACATTACACCACCAGCTGTGGTGTGACGCCTTGCAGCTTTCATGACGAAGTTAAACCCTGAATAACTACAGGAAGTAAAAACATAGAAGTTTAAGAGCTCAAGTTGTCACTGAGGTTCAGGAAGCAGAGAGACGATGAAGCAGAGAGGAGCCATGGAGGATCCTATGTGGAGGAAAATGTTTCTGTTTTTCATCCTGCAGTTTACAGGTGAGACTCTGAACAGCTACTGTTTATTAAATTCTCTTCATTTCAACATTAACATCACTGTTTCATCGATGCATCATGTTGGTAGTTTCATAAGGAAGAACCTGAGTTTAACTTCCTGTTGATAATCTGGTTCTAGAAGATATAAAATGTCTCTACAGTTATTCTTTATTTATATTTCTTATGTGAATATTTCTGGTTTTGTGTCATCAGGAGCTCTGAGCAGAGATCTGTCTCTCTACTACGCTGTCAGAGCTGGAGATGACGTCACTTTGTCCTGTGAAAATGTGATCGATGGTCACAGTAACTGTGACACAACATCCTGGATCTACAGTAAAGCAGGTCGACCAGCTGTAGAGTTACATAATAATGGGCAGCTTAAGGTTACCAGATCAGACAGACTGAGTGTTTCTGCAAACTGTTCTCTGATTGTAAAGAAAGTCACAGATCAGGATGTTGGTCGGTACACCTGCAGACAGTTTAAGAAACCAGGAGAAGGTCAGTTTGGTTCAGATGCTGTGGTTCGTCTTTCTCTCGTTCACTGTGAGTATTATACAATATTTTCATCTTCAGCTTTTAGTGACAACAACCTGCTGACAGCAGAATCATAATGGTTTCATAAACTGAAGTAACCATAGTTACTCTGCTTTTCTCTTTCAAATCCTCCTCAGTGACAGAACATGAGGACCAGAACAAGATGACATTAACCTGCTCTGTGGTGACAGATGAACCATGTAAACACTCAGTGAAGTGGTTGTATAATGGTAACCTTTTGGGTAAAGACAACAAAGAAATAACAGAATCATCGTCTTCCTGCTCTGCTGCTGTCGCCTTCCAGACGTCTAATTACTTTTACCAGTTAAGGTTTAACACGTTCAAGTGTGAAGTAAAGATAGAAAATAAAGTTCAGCTTTTTACCTTCAGCTCTCGTCCATCAGGTGAGAAATTATGAAGTTAAAAGTCTCTTGTAAATATATTAATCACATAAAACAATTTTTTCTAAGAAGTATTGTTGACTTATGCTCCATTTTTAGAGAAAGACAAACCAACAACCACATCGGCAGCAACAACTAAACCAGACAAAATACAAGAAACTGGGGAAACGATAGTTACAACTAAACTAGATGGAACATCAGTCTCTAGAGACGGAGGTAAAAATAAACCAACTTTTGCTGAAAATATGGAAAAAAGTGAGTCTTAAATGTCCATTTAGTGACATTTTTAAACAACAAATGAAGTTTATTATTTTTGAAGCTTTAAATAATGCAGCTTTAGGTCGTTCATTATAGTTTGTATTCTTGCTGTTTTTACATTAATTGATGCTCCACCAATCAAAGTTGTTGTTCCAGTTTCTCTGGTTTGTCTCTGAACATAACCTGCAGCAGACTGGTGGAGGTTCCTCTCTGGTTCTGTGGGTTTAGCTGCTCTGATAGCAGCTGTTCTGATCGTCACCATTTGGGCCAGAACTAAAGGTCAGAGTATCAACAGATCACTGGGAAAACTGGATAAACATGAAGGTTCTTTAGAGAAGCTGAACTTTGCTCTTCTGTTTTAGGGAGGAAAACACATCTGGATAAAAACACTGTGAGTTTTTAAAACAAATATCAATCATTTGTTTTCAGTTTGTTTTATATCAGAGTAAAGGAAATGTGATCTGAGTAAATGTATCTGCCAGAACGATGTGAAGAGCTGTAGTTTATTAGTTCCTGAGAAAAGTTAATCATGCAGAAAACTACCTGAATAAAAACACCAGCTGCTGGATTTAGCCATAATTTCAAAGAGATTAATTCTGGTTTAAGTGCTAATCTGTACAGCAGGCTGGTGGCATGTTTTATCTCACGTTTATACTAATTATATGTATATTGATCTCTTTTTTTAAATGTCAGATGTTAATAAATTGTTTGTGTTTCTCTCAGGTGTGTTATGATGAAGATGAAGCTGCTCTGAACTATGAAAACATCAGAACTTCTTCAGTTTGATCCTCCTGCTTTTCTCAGACTCAGTAGATCCAGAAGCTCAACATCAGCAGGTTTATCTGTTTTAATGTTATCTGTTGTAATAAAAAACTGCTGAAATGTTAAAATAACATCTTAAAATAAGCATAAGAAGAGTTTAATGAGCAGATTGTTACTTTTCAGATTAAATATCAATTTTGTTAATAGGTAAATTCAGAAAATGAATTATTTCCTGGTTTGTGCTGCAGAGCGTCATGAATTAATTATGTCATCCTGATGAGTAAAGCAGTAACTGAACAGTGTGGAGAATTTTCCTTCTCCATGCTGAGTTCTTGATCTATGAGGTTGAAGAAGAGTCAGTGAGTTGAATTCATGATTTTCATTTATTAATACCAAAATGCAGCTGGTCCATTTCTCATGCTATCTTTAAGGGCTAGCAGAACAAAATGGCATCAAACAAAGTTTTTCATCCTCTTTGTTAGCCTCTATCTGATCTACGCCCTAAAGAGGGCATTTCCTAGTGTGTCATTTCCTTTAAATATGTCATTTCCTTTAAATGACACCTAGGGTCATTTAAAGGAAATGACCCTGGTCTAGAAATAAAATGTTAGGGCGTTTCCTAACATGTCATTTGCTTTAGCTTTAGCTTTGCAACTAGCTAAAAGAGACAGAAGAAAAACACAAAATTATTTATTCTCAACAATAGTATATTTACTGCCACCTAGAGTCAGATTTACATCATCGCTTTGTTTCAGGTTTATTAGTTTTGCTCAACATCAGCAGGTTAATCTGTCAGTTTATCATCCAGTGATCAGAACAGTTTTCCTTCAGCTCCATGAGGGATCATTATAGATCCGTTATAGATTTCCACAGAATTTTGAGTATAAACATTTGTCCTTTTAATCCGCCTTAAATTATCAGCATTTGGTGCATTATGTAATATGTTATCCAAAGGTTGTTTTAGATTTATTTGCTTTGCCTTTATTACTCAAAATGAGGCATGATGCTGCCATTACCATGCATAGTTAACCATATATGTTGTTTTTATCTACTTCTTGTTCTGTTTGCACATTTCTGCTGAAAAATGTAGATAAATAAAATTGTTCCAGAGGTTCAAAACTCACTTTTTTTGATTATTTTTGGATTATTTTTTCTTTATGTGTGAAGCAGCTGAAATGACATTTTGTTAATAAACTGATCTGATTTAAGGTGGACTTGTCTTTAATTTGTAGAATTGATTCTTTATTAGTTGTTGTGACATTTGATCCACCTTAACCTGTTGGTGAGTTAAGCAGAACTCCTTATCATTAATTTACAGATAATTTGTTGAAATGTTTGGTGATAATAATCAAATTTTTAATCTTAAAATTTAAACCATATTTAGTTTTAAACTTAACTTAAAATTAATCTATTACCAGTCACAGCTTTAGATGCACTAAATGAATGCATGATGCTGCTGTTACCCACAGAGAGTGAAGTCATTTTTCCACGTTCAGACCTCTGCTGCTTCTATAACCACATTCTCATGAAAATACTTCCTGTTTTAACAAGGTACTACCAGCTACTTCGGTTTTTCTCAGGATAATTTCTGTTCAGAAATGTTTTTCATTAACTCTTTCTTAAACCTTTCTGTAAATATTAATAACTTAAAATGGAGATTTTTATCAATGTTTCCTAAATTATTTATTTTTGTGATTTATCCACGATAAGATCAAGTTACATTAGATGAGTCTCATCATGTAAATTTGTTGTAAATTTGCAGCATTTCAGTGTCTTAAACACAGCAGTTCATTCTGAATTCAAAATGAAGACACAGAAACTGACCCAACGTTTCTACATTACACCACCAGCTGTGGTGTGACGCCTTGCAGCTTTCATGACGAAGTTAAAACCTGAATAACTACAGGAAGTAAAAACATAGAAGTTTAAGAGCTCAAGTTGTCACTGAGGTTCAGGAAGCAGAGAGACGATGAAGCAGAGAGGAGCCATGGAGGATCCTATGTGGAGGAAAATGTTTCTGTTTTTCATCCTGCAGTTTACAGGTGAGACTCTGAACAGCTACTGTTTATTAAATTCTCTTCATTTCAACATTAACATCACTGTTTCATCGATGCATCATGTTGGTAGTTTCATAAGGAAGAACCTGAGTTTAACTTCCTGTTGATAATCTGGTTCTAGAAGATATAAAATGTCTCTACAGTTATTCTTTATTTATATTTCTTATGTGAATATTTCTGGTTTTGTGTCATCAGGAGCTCTGAGCAGAGATCTGTCTCTCTACTACGCTGTCAGAGCTGGAGATGACGTCACTTTGTCCTGTGAAAATGTGATCGATGGTCACAGTAACTGTGACACAACATCCTGGGTCTACAGTAAAGCAGGTCGACAAGCTGTAGAGTTAGTTATTCTTGGGCAGGTTAAGGTTAAGGTTACCAGATCAGACAGACTGAGTGTTTCTGCAAACTGTTCTCTGGTTGTAAAGAAAGTCACAGATCAGGATGTTGGTCGGTACACCTGCAGACAGTTTAAGAAACCAGGAGAAGGTCAGTTTGGTTCAGATGCTGTGGTTCGTCTTTCTCTGGTTCACTGTGAGTATTATACAATATTTTCATCTTCAGCTTTTAGTGACAACAACCTGCTGACAGCAGAATCATAATAATTTCATAAACTGAAGTAACCATAGTTACTCTGCTTTTCTCTTTCAAATCCTCCTCAGTGACAGAACATGAGGACCAGAACCAGATAACATTAAACTGCTCTGTGGTGACAGATGAACCATGTAAACACTCAGTGAAGTGGTTGTATAATGGTAACCTTTTGGATAAAGACAACAAAGAAATAACAGAATCATCATCTTCCTGCTCTGCTGCTGTCGCCTTCCAGACGTCTCATTACTTTTACCAGTCAAGGTTTAACACGTTCAAGTGTGAAGTAAAGACAGAAAATAAAGTTCAGCTTTTTACCTTCAGCTCTCGTCAATCAGGTGAGAAATTATGAAGTTAAAAGTCTCTTGTAAATATATTAATCACATGAAACAATTTTTTCTAAGAAGTATTGTTGACTTATGCTCCATTTTTAGAGAAAGACAAACCAACAACCACATCGGCAGCAACAACTAAACCAGACAAAATACAAACAACTGAGGAAACCAAAGTTACAACTAAACTAGATGGAACATCAGTCATAAGAAGTACAAACACTCCAACACGTGATCCAGATGTGGAACAAAGTAAGTTTTACTTGTTCACATTTACTGTTGCTTTTAATCACAAATTAACCTCAGAATGATTTTTTAAATACTTATTTTATTGACATTTCATTCTTCCTTTCAAGCTTTTCTGTGGTTGTACATCACTCTACCTCTGCTTCTAGTGGCCTTGATAACAATTCTGTTCATCCTGTTAAACAGAGCAAGAGGTGATTTTTTTTAAATCCAAGACATTCAGTTGACCAGAATTTAACTTCTGAAGAAACTTAAGAGGCTAATCTGAAATCTTTTTTCATTTTTTAGGCCACAAAGCTAAACAAATTTCCAATGACGTGAGTTTAAAATTTTTTCTTGTTTTAAATGTGTTTTACTTTACAAAATGTAAAGGAAGAGACAATTATAGGAAGTTTGTAGCAGATGAACAAGTATGAAGCTGATTATTATTTTGTTTATCCAAATGTGTGCATTGAATTAAAGCAGCAATCTTGCCTCAGGATATATGACATCTGCATGAATTTAGTTGCACTTTGGTTGTAAAATATTTCAAATAACATATTGAAAAACTGACCCAGATTAATCTGACTATGTTTCTACAGTCTGTCACTCTTAAACCTGCAGAGACTCAATCTGCATCTGAAAATCAGCAACAGGTAAATAACAGCCTCTCTAGTTATTAGAGATAACTAAAATGTGTGTACAGTAAATGCTGCTTGTTGAAGAAGATTGTTTAAAAAATAAAGCAGAAGTTTCTGTGAGCTGCTGCAGAACAGGAAAAGGAAAATGTGAAATAAGACGTGACAAGAACTATCTTGAGACATAAGCCACACTGTATAGGAGAAGTAGTGTGTCTGCATGCATCACTTGCTACTGAGCGGTTCTCACTCTCTGCAGGTTGATCCAGAAAATGGAGTCTCCTACGCCTCCATCAGCTACACCAAGAAGTCCAACAGCAGCAGGGTAACCTGTCTCTATTCTTGTTTCTAACTTGTGAGGTTTGAGCAAACCTAGTAGTTCCTCAACCAGCGTAAAAAGGTTTATTTGTCAAATTGACTTTTACTCAGAACAACAGGAAAATCCTCGTAAATCAGTGAAAATCTGAGAAGGAAAAAGTGGATTTACACAATTTGGGAAATCGTTCTGAACTACAGGCTCTGAGATCTCCATTGCAAACATTACAGTGGTCCAAAAAATCCACTGAACTGGTACTGGAATAGTTAAATTAGACCAATTTAACACTCCTAGAAAAGCCTTCCCAAGTTAATCTCTATTAAAAATTAAGAACTGAGCTTAAAAGTTGAGTCTGAAGCAGAAAACCAACCAACTTTTTAAGGAAAGCTTCCATTTCTGCCAAGAACTTGGTCAAATATACAATAAGATGCATATTTAACCACGTGCATCTTGCATAAGAGACCATTTAACCTAAAAGTATATGCAATGTCGTATACATTTAGAATGTGTGAATGTCTTTATCCTGTTATTTTTGTAGATCTTGTTTTAGGTTAGAAATTCATTGCCAACATAAATATGATGGGTGTATGCAAACGTCTGACCAGAGCTGCTGCTTCTGTTCTGTTTCTGCAGGCTAAAGGTGATGATGAAGGTGAAGTTGTGACATACAGCACGGTGAACTCTCCCGCCGTAGATCCCAGCAGCCTCTATGCTTCCATCAAATAGGCAGACAAACAGTCTGAGGTCCCAGGAAGGAGCTAAATGTTAGATTTGCTGTTACAGGTGTGCATTGTTAAAAAAGGGAAATGCCTCATAATTAATATAGATAACTGCATAAGAGAATGAAAATAATGTATATTGCACTTGTTTAGCTGTGCTATGGTTAATTACTATAACTTATTAATCGAGCTTTGCGATGTTTGTTTTTGCTTTAAATTCCAATTTACCAACTGAAAACCAGGAATTTTATTTTGCAGGTTCAGTGTTTAATATTTAAATTTTTCATTTTTATTTGAGACTGAAGAAATGGATGTGATATAATTAGTATTTTAGTATCATAAATGACTCCGTCCAGCAGAGTAACTGAGATGTGGAACTGTAAAAGTCATAACAGCCATCTTCAGCGGGAGATTTTGAAGCTGGTCAAAAAAGGAGAACGGCTCTCTAACCCTCAAGTTTTGTTTTTTTGTGGTCATATTTCTTAAAAGAAACCACCAACTTAGAGAAGTAGATGTGTGAGAACAGCAGAGACGTTTTGAGAGCTAATGTTTGCACAGGATCTTATTTGGAATTATTCAATCATTTACTGATGATCCTTATATGGGTCTGATGATTGTTATGGTTTTTAGAAAAGTCCTTTTATTTTCTGCTAGAATAATTACAGGTTTCCAAATAATAAAGCTCAATTATTACATTGTGTTTGTGTGATGCCACCTGCTGGTGAAATGTGAATAAAGTTTATACTGTATGTGAAGGGGTATGTATTAATGCCTCGGGATTTATATTAGATGCTGTTTTTGTCCATAAAATTCAAGAGGAAATTAAGCTCTCCATTTTTATTTTATTTGCATATATGTTTAATAAAGAAGACAACAAAATTCTGTTGATTAATTTGTATGACTGGAGAATGTACAAAAGATAAATAAACCATAAAATGCAACGAAGAAACGTTTTTATACAACATATAAACTGAAGAACAGTTTAATTTTAAAAAGGGATGAGAAAAGATCGATCAAGCAGGGGTCAGGCTCCTGTTGTCTCCTTTTCAGATTTAATGTGTAAAACGTTCTCCAATCCAGGAGGGGGCGCTGCGGTTTATGTTCAAACTGGGGCAGGAACCGGAAGTTTTCCTCCGTGGTAACAGTATCAATATCCAGTGTTGCGATGTCGGCCGAACCTTGAATTTGTTGCTGGGTTTTATTTCCTTTGAGATCGCGAACAATTAACTCCGTCTTTATTTATCAAAACAGCTGAAAACACAACCGGAAGTGGCTGTTAGTAGTTCGGTAAGTTTTAAACGCAGAATGACGTTAACAAACAATCCTAGTGGTCAGTTAGCCGTTTGTTAGCGGCTACAAACCGGCACAGTCTATGAAATAGCACTTTCTTATGTTTAATATTTTACATGTGTTAACATATATGAACTGTGAGGTAAAACATCTGTTGTTTAATCATATATTTCTTGCTGAGCCGCCGAGTTCAGTGTTATTAGCATGTAGCATGCTAACGGTGGGAGGTTCTAGAAAATGTCCCGTCTGCTTCAGGTTTCAGTCACTGGGTTTGTTTGCATGTCTGCTCTGTGCGTTAGATGTGTCTGGGGAAACCTTAGACCATGAGCAACAGTCATCCTCTGCGGCCTCTGGCCTCCGTGTCGGAGATCGACCACATCCACCTGCTGTCGGAGCAGCTCGGAGTGCTGGTGCTGGGAGAGGAGTACAGCGACGTCACCTTCGTTGTGGAGGGAAAGAGGTTCCCGGCGCACCGGGTCATCCTGGCGGCTCGGTGCCACTACTTCAGGTGCCACTGCAAGTTCGGGTTCATCGGTCCTGCTGTTTTTCTGTGGTCTAAGGGATCTCTGCAATTGATAGGCTTTATTTAAACTTCTAAAATACTTAGTCATATATGAACTAGTAGTTTTCTATAAAAACAAAATATATTTGTTTTGAAATAATCAGTGTTTATTGTCCCTTCTTGCCATGACACACATTGTTGCTGATGTGTCATTATCCACAATTTAAGTTAAGTGGATTCAAATTTAATTATGAAAAGCATAACTACAACTAAAACATTTTCACTAGTATTTAATTCAGTTAAAATATTTTGTATAACCCAAAGGAAAATTTAATTTCATTGTATCATCCAAGGATATTCAAAAATTCGTTGTGGATGGTGATGCTATGGACTAAAATGATAACCAGTAGCAGTCAGTCTTACAACTAATCTGAAGAGGCCTCTGACTGAAGACTGTTTATGACTGTCATGACATGCTAACAGCTCAATATCAGGGCACCAGAGATGATATTCCTCAGTAACATGTCCTGGATTAAACCATTGGTTCTTGGCTAGCACTGCTAATCCACTTCATCTGCTTTTGGTGCTCCTCTTTAAATCTCTGTCTGGCTGTTTGGTTAGAACGGCGGGCAGAGAGATGTTGGGGTCGGGGATATGACCCCATTATCCATCATGACAGATGGAAGTTATTAAAAAAACACCTTGTTGTCATGGTTGTGCTTCACAACTGGTTTAAAGAAAAAGAAAAAGCTAAAATCCTTCCAGCTGCACAGCATCCAGAATCAGAGAGAATAATTGTAAAAAAAAATATTGAAACCAACCTAATTTATTAATGTACCTTATCAAGTCCAACATGCTGCCACCATGAGAGCTACAGTCCTATATTTATTATATGAATACTTACTTTTCACAGCAGTTGGTGTGCAGCTAGATTATTTAGAAAACAAGTGACATCTGACTCCAGTTTTAATTTCATACGTAAATGTTGTAAATATAGTTGCAGTTTATCAAATATAATCTGTCTTTTCCTGAAGATTAAACTGATTATATTGGACTTTTGGACATAAATAATCATTTTAAGCTACGGTGATCACATGACACAATGCGATTCTTCTCAGTCTTCTTCCTTCTGATTTTAAGAATTAATTTCCCTGTGAGTCTGTAGCCATCTGAAGTCCAAACCTACATTTATCAGTTACACCCCTCTGATTAAATATAGTTATCACTCTGATCTCTCTGTCTGCTTCAGGGCCTTGTTGTACGGTGGGATGAAGGAGTCCCAGCCCCAGGCTGAGGTTCGTTTGGAGGAGACCCGGGCTGAAGCGTTCTCCATGCTGCTGAACTACCTGTACACGGGCCGGGCCAGCCTCAGTTCTGCCCGGGAAGAGGTGCTGCTGGACTTCCTGGGTTTGGCTCACCGCTACGGCCTGCAGCCTCTGGAGGACTCCACCTGCGAGTTCCTGCGCACCATCCTGCACATCAACAACGTGTGCCTGGTGTTCGACGTGGCCAGCCTGTACTGTCTGAGCGCGCTCAATGAGGCCTGCTGCGCGTACATGGACAGACACGCTCCAGAGGTTCTCAACTCTGACGGCTTTCTGTCGCTCTCCAAGGTAACATGATGGAGCTCATTACTTACTGCTGCAGTCCAGAGAAAACATCCAGACAAGCTGTCTAGACCTATTTAACATTTTGTTTGTATTTTATCTCTAATCAACTGCTCTGATTGATTTTTATGTAGATATTGATTTGAAAAGCTCTAACTTGACAGGTTATCTCTATGATTTGCTTTTATTTTTAAGTTGTATCCATGCCCTATAAAAACACAGAATTGTAAAGTTTGAGGTAATATTAAAAGCAATGTTGTGGGACTGCAGCTAGTGATTAATTTAGTAATTTATTATTCCATAAATCATTAATCAATTGGTAAGTCAAAAAATGGCACCTTCTGCAGATTCTTCATTTGACCACTTATAGCTTTTTCATACAATATTTGAAATACATTAAAAATGTAAATGGATCATAAATCACTTGTAGCAAAGGATCTTCAACTAAAAAATTACTGATGTAAAAAGTTCAGCTTCTTCTGCTTGACTTAGCATCAGTACAGTTTAGAGCTAAACTGATTATTTATATTTCTAGATTAACCAATTAATAATTGGATGAAAAAAGTTTTTAATAAGAGATTTTTTTCAGAGGATTTGAACCAGGTGAAGCTAAGACTGCCACTTGAGGAATGCTGGGTAGAACACATAGAAGGTGTTTAATGTTAAATACTAAATGTGTCTATTTTTTGTACAGTGTTGGTTTACTACTGCTCAGACTGTGTTGTTCTTTCAGCAAAAGGCCTTAATCAATTCCTAAATTAGTTGATGGTTATTTCAATCATTGATCAATCCTATTAATTGTTTCAGCTCTTCAATGTTGGCTTTTTAAATCCTACTCATGCTTTATTTGAATATCTTCCTCCAGGTGGCGCTGCTGACTGTGGTCCGTCGAGACTCCTTTGCTGCCAGTGAGAAGGAGATCTTCCAGGCTCTGTGTCGGTGGTGCCAGCAGCACGAGGACGGGGTGGACACACAGGAAGTGATGTCAGCGGTGCGGCTGCCGCTCATGACTCTGACGGAGATGCTGAACGTTGTGCGGCCGTCCGGCCTGGTGAGCCCCGACGACCTGCTGGACGCCATAAAGAGCCGCTCAGAGAGCCGCAACATGGACCTGAACTACCGGGGAATGCTCAGTGAGTTCTGCTCTGGCCGGACCCGCGGAGCGGCTTCAGCGTTTTTACATCACTGTCTCTGTGTCTGATCCCAGTCCCAGAGGAGAACATCGCCACCATGAAGCACGGAGCGCAGGTGGTCAAAGGAGAGCTGAAGTCGGCTCTGCTGGACGGAGACACCCAGAACTACGACCTGGACCACGGGTTCTCCAGACACCCCATTGAGGAGGATGGTCGCTCCGGCATCCAGGTCAAACTGGGCCAGCCGTCCATCATCAACCACATCCGGCTGCTGCTGTGGGACAGAGACAGCCGGTGAGACGACCTGCATTCCCAAAGGAAATGAAACTCTGGCTGATAACTGTTGCTTTTAGAAATGTTATGATTTAGTTTATCTAGAACATCTGTTGAGTTAAAGGCGCTGACTGATTTAACTGATTATATCCTCGTTCTAAAGGCATTTAAACCAGCCTCCAGTAAATCTAACCAGTAGGATATGATATTGTTTCAGGTCGTACTCGTACTACATCGAGGTTTCCATGGATGAGCTGGACTGGGTTCGGGTCATCGACCACTCCAAGTACCTCTGCAGATCGTGGCAGAATCTGTACTTCACTCCACGAGTTTGCAGGTAAAATAAACTGTTATTTTCTCCTGGTTCAGTTCCGCTCACTGTGGTTAGATCTCAACTCAAACGTTTAGGTTAAAATACCTTTCAGATCTGTTTCATTTCAGCCTCCATTTCTGTTGAAACTAACGTGTGAATAATTCCAGATATTCGTGCTCAGTGATTTGATTCTCCCTGTAGATGATTTCACTTTCAACCAAGTGTGATAGTCCTGTAAGATGATGAGTTAAACATCTGAAGAAATGTGAGGTATAACTCTAAATGGGTTCATATAGCACATATATTATAGTAAAATAACAAAAACAATCAATTTAGGCTTAACTTACATTTTTGTTGTAATTGTAATTGAGTTTAATCTTTACTTATCTGGTTTTATGTCATTTCTAACCTGTTAATTCGTTATTTCATAATGTTGTTTAACTGGGAGTCGCGGTGGGAACTGAACAGCTGTTTCTAACGTTACCAGGAACTAGCCTCAGTTGTGATGGATGCAAACATGAAACATGATTAGATGACTCATTCATAGCCTTTAAATGCAACATGCTGCTACAAGCAGTAGCAGCATGTTGCATTTCCTGATTGTTACTTTGATTATATTTTAAGCAGCACCCTCTGACCTGCTGTTAAGACATAAAACTGAAGTACAATACTTTTAACTTTGTGTTTAGACACTCAGCTTTGTCATTTTTGCAGTGTAAAATATTTAAATGTGATTTTTTTTTAAGTGAGTTTAAATGCCTTTGAGTGGTTTTGCGAGCCTGAAACTGGAAATAAAAGTTGTCCTGGTTCCTGCTGCCGCTGCTGCTGTTCAACAGGTCTTTAGAAATACACTAAGGCCTCTAATTAAGGGAAGATATGTTTACATGAGTTACCAAACTTTAGCCCATAAAAACAGATTGACTTCATTACGACTGGATGTATAAGAGAGTTCATGTATAAATGTTTGAGTTTGGACTTTTTCATGCGCAAATGATGAGATCATTATGGTATGATCTCATACCATGTTGTTATCTTATTTATTACACAAAGATGAAGACAAAAAAAGATTTTTTTCTACAAACTAAATATACCTCAAACCTCTACGTTCATAACAGAGCATGTAAAATCCTTAATTTAAAAATAAATGTGCTTTTGTTTTGCAATGACTATATTTTGGCATTTGGAAGTCTAAACTTTTCTCTTATTGTTTGAAAACTTTACAAAGTGATGCAGAGTTGTTAAAATCTCTGTTAAACATGATTTTGTTCATTGTGTTCATATTTCTACATTGAAAAAGATGCATATGAGCTCATTTTATTTTGAGATGTATCCTGATTCACAGTTGAGACTAAATGTGTTAAAGTGTTAAATATTTAGAGAAATAAGAAAACAAAACAAGAACATTTTAATATTTTGGAATTTCTATTGTTTAATTTTTTGTTGACAGCTGTTTATCCCACTCAAAATAAATTCTTTAGAAACTTCAAGCGGTTTACGTCCTCTCAACGGGCGTAGAAAATTAACAAATGTTGCTCATTCTGTGTACCAAAATGTCTGTGTCATTTATTTTAGTCTCCAGATTTTTTTTCGTTTGTTTTCCTGTCTTCAAATTTTGGATGTTTTTCTGGTTTAATGTTTTTTTTTGTGTGTGTGTGTCTACAGATATGTTCGCATCGTTGGAACACACAACACTGTCAACAAGGTGTTTCACCTCGTAGCTTTTGAATGCATGTTCACCAACCGTCCATATACGCTGGAGAACGGCCTTGTGGGTAGGTTTGTGGCTGAAAACTTGCTTTATATTATTAGCTTTCATGCGTTATGACCTTAATGTTCCTCTGTGAAATCATTGGACTTAAATGTCACATCCTGTCTCTGAGCTGCTCCCACTGTTCCCAGTTCCCAGTGAGAACGCTGCCACCATCGCAGCCTGTGCCAGTGTGATCGAGGGAGTGAGCCGCAGCAGAAACGCTCTGCTGAACGGCGACACTCGGAACTACGACTGGGACTCGGGCTACACGTGTCATCAGCTGGGCTCCGGAGCCATTGTCATCCAGCTGGCCCAGCCCTACTCCATCGGATCCTTAAGGTCTGTAATGGGTCGGGTACCATGTCAGGTTCCACCACCGTGTTGAACGGTTCCACTGTCAGAGACCCACTTTATTCTACAGTTCCTACGGTAGGAGTAAACAATGCTTTTCTGTTTTTAACTGAAAGTTATCAGGTCAAGATTTTGGGGAAATACAGGTGATTCATGAAACATGATTCATTTTTCACTCATTCCTCATGTTCTCGTGCCTCATTTTAATGTCAGTGGTGTAAATTGAAAAGTGAGTGATGTTCATGTAGAGTAAAATCTGCCTTTCAGGCTTTGAGCTCACGTTTCATTCTGTACGTTAAAGTAAATCTAACTTTACTGATTATGTTTCCCTGTGTTGATCCAGGCTGCTCCTCTGGGACTGTGACGAGCGTTCCTATAGTTACTACATTGAAGTTTCCACCAATCAGCAGCAGTGGACGAAAGTGGTGGATTGCACCAGAGTGGCCTGCCAGTGAGGAACCTCTCATTCCTAATGCTCCAACTCCTGCCAAACCTCAGCAGGAGTCGAGTTTTATATGAAGCTGTCATGAATTGAAGCTTTTAATGTAACATTAAATCCTAACAATTTAACAAAGAGCGAGTAAACGTAAGAATACAGATTTAATCGCTGCATAAAAATTACGTTTGTCAGAATGGCTCAGAGTTTAGTTCTGTCTAAAATTATTTGTTTGAACTTTTTTTTTCTTGTTGAAGTTATTTAAAGGGGCGGCATTATGAATTTTCCAGGCACACAGTGCAGTTTTATAGAACAAGCATCTAACTATGTTACCTTCAGTTGTTACAAAAATGCTATGCACATCAAATATGACCTAAAAAATGACTTTGTAATTTAATGAATTGAATTGGGCCAGGGACCTTGGCCAATGTAGACCAAAGATTCACAATGCTCACAGTAACATAGCACCTCTATAGTCCCACCAGCAGAGGGCGTCTCCACAGGATTGTGCCATGCTTGGTGGCCAATTCGGTTAATTTCTTTTGTTCTAAATGACAAACTAGAATCATACTAAACCTAACAAACAGGGTTCTTCAGTAGAATGTTGTAGTGATGTCATTTCCTCCCAAACTGCAACCATTAGAGGTTTTCTGGTCACACACATCACTCCAGTCATTAGTCACTACAGGCTGAAAGTTTTAAACACATCAAAAAATAAGAAATGTTCTGAATGTTTCCATAGCTGGATGATCGTCTCTGTTCTGAAGTCGATAAAACACAAAACTAGAAAGATCCCAGGATGTTTTGCAACTATCATTAAATGGTGGCTGCCATCTTCTTGGGAAGTGAAATGTGCTGAGAGATTTGGTTATATAGAGCAGCAATCAAAGTTTTTTTCTAGGTTTTTCCTGAACTGGATGATTTTCTTCAAATATAAATGAAAGTAATCATATTTGTGATCTGTTGACTCAATCCTGAAGTAGGACAGTTTAAAATTTATTTTAATATTTGTTGCAGATCGTGGCAGACTCTGAAGTTTGAGAATCAGCCTGCTTCCTTCGTCCGTATCGTTGGGACCCATAACACTGCTAACGAGGTACCTGAGCAGCTGAAAATCTGCTTTCTTTAACATTTTAGAGAATTATTCTGTTCTCCCTGTGTCTGGGAGATTTAAACTGAGATCTAGTTTAAATCTGAACTAGATCTCAGGATGTTTGCTGTGTTTTGACCTCTGTCTGAACGTCTCTGCAGGTTTTCCACTGCGTCCACTTCGAGTGTCCCGCCCAGCTGGACATGAAGGTAGCTGAGGGCAGTTCGCTTTCGGATTTGTTTGATTCTGGTGCCGCCAACCAGCAGCAGCGACTTCAGCAACCTTCACGCACACACAGCCTGATGCCCACCCAGCCTTCCTCCTCCTCTCCATCCTCTTCCTCACAGTTCCACCATTAAAAGCTCTCAGACCTCCAAATGCCATTTTGCACAGCTTTCACCATCCAGACTGCACTGCTCTGATGCTGCTAAAGTCCATTGTCTCGTTGTTCCAGTCCATCATCCCTCTGTCATGTGTGCAGCAGTAGAAACCTGTGTATCTGTGGCAGCATACTTTATTTATATCTCCTGTCTTCCCAGTTTTCTGACTGAAATATGGTTTAAATGTACTGACATGTACGTTTTATGAAGGTACTTTTTAATCCTTTCAGAATCTTGAAGTCCGATTTATTATTATTTTTTCTTTAACGACGAGGCAAACACTGACATGATTATGCCGTACTACTAAAAAAAGCAGTCAGACCAGGTAGGGAAGGGAACAGCGACGTGAATTTGATAAATTCATACTAATACCTTTGAAGAACAAAAAGGATTCAATCCTTATCAAGCTATTTTTTAGGAATTTGTCTTAAAAAAACAGATCCAACTGACTTTTCTTACCATAAACATAACAGAGTTGCAATCATATATTTTTTAAAGTTTGAAAGCTCATTCTTAAATAAACCCACCAGAGCAGGGAAGTAAAAGCATCTTGTTGCTTTTTAGGTGCAAATAAAACTTATTAGTGTTATGCATTTACATATTGAGTAATAACTGAGAATTTGAATATCAGGCTTTCGTACGCTAAACGAGGCAGATGCTGATATCTGGTGCCACTTTTGATAAGAATTCACACCATAGATGAATGTTATAAGCATTTAAGTTGCTTAATATAAATAATTGAGGGTTAAGTTTGCATAAAGACATAAATCAGGGCTCAGAGCTCGGACCAAATTAACATGCACTATGGCTGCCTGATGTGAAGAGTTGGAAATATAAGCAGCTGCTGTTTGCACTTTATTTTAGGACACAGAAATAAAGTTTGCAGATTGGATTTACTGACTGAATTACAGCTCTAGAGTTCTGATTGGGTGTCTTTCTATTTGTAAGAACAATTAATTTAAACTCTTAGTGGTTTCTGGGGGATGTAGTAAGATTTTCTGTTTGAGGTTTTTATTTAAATAAGCTGTTTTGTGTTTATTTTTTTCTTGTGTGCATTCAAGTTTTGCACTTTTGAGTTTAAAGAAATCTTATTAGATTTGTTCAGTGTTGTATTATGAGAAATAAGATAATTAGCTCAATTGTTTTCTCTCTTATCACCTCCTCTTTGCAGTGTATAAGATTGATTAGCTGGTTAAAGTCTTCCTCACTAACTAAACAAAATAGGGCTGTTTATGTTATGATAGAGATGATATCCCATAGCTTTATGAATTTTCCTAGTTTAGCTTTTTGCATATATTATTTTTGATCAGTGATGCTGATTGTGTTTCTGCACTCATTGTTCTACAAACTGCTTCTCAGTAATGTGATTTTTAATTTTTGGAGATCAACTAACAATGCTAGTTGTGATTTCTGTGAAGGGGTCCCACTGATGTGCCCGTGTGGAAAGCTGCTGTTAGCCGTTAGCTGCTGTAAGTGACGTCTTTCATACAGGCGATGCAGTGACCTCGATCTCCTGAGTCCTCAAAGCTTCTGTTACAGAACAAGCTGTGCTGATTGATTAGTAACTATGTGTTCATCATGCTTTAGGCACTAATGCTCTGTTAGCTCATTAGACAACGTTGATGCTACCTACTGAGAGGTTGTTGTTGTCATTAAACTTTTAATAATCTTTGATTTTGAAACTTGAATGGCTCACTGTGACATTTTCTTTAAAATGGGTATTGGAACAGTTTTTATTTCATTTTTAAATTGTGCACCACATTTTGGGCCCACATGGGTCCCACTTTTTACCCAGAGGAATCCTGCATCAAGACAACTAACGTGTAACCATTGTGAAATCTCCAGATGTCTGCCCATTCCCTGCTTCCATGGGTCCTGTGTTGCAAGTGTTGGTTGAACACAACTGATAAGATGGGTGAGAGTTTTGGATGTAGCAACAATCCTGAAATCCTACTTTTGCAAAGTGAAGTTAGTAACACATTTACAAATAGCAGTAAATAAATGTATTATCTACCATTTCTTTCTATCTTTGGCAGCATGAAGGTTTAACGACAACATCTATATTCCCACCTAATTCATTGCAGTAGTTTCACTTGGAAAAAGTCAGATATTCCATTCTATCTTACATTTTTCTCCCTGGTTTTTGCAGAAGAACATTTAAAAGGGATTTTAAAAACTTTTTTTAACCCATTTAACCACACAAAGTACATCAAACTCTTATTTTTAAAATATAAATGTTAAATTTGTTTGATTTAGTTGATTAAAACCTTCTGTCTGAGCTTTACTCAGGTAAACAGATTACAGCAAAGCCAATAATCGCCACTAGGCCGACCTATTCACAGTCTCGCCTTATTTTAACGTCAGCTGCCATAAAAAAGTAAAATATTTTAATTTATTTCCTACTCAGTTCAGTTTTATCGTGTAATTTTAAGTTTTTTGCTTCATTCTGCTTTTGTCTCGTCAGTCAATATTGACATTTCTGGTTTGATGGACGCGTTTCCGGCCTAACTCAACGTACCAGCGACGTGTGAATGGGGGTGGTCCTGCGCCGCCGTGAGGGGAAGGCCTTGGTCTATTTATTTTTTCTTTCTTTTATCTCACCCTCCCACCTATTTAACGTCGCCATAATTGTGTTTTATCTGTTTCTCCGGACGGCTGGTGGTCATTTCCCGTTTTTCGGTGCGGTGTAAAGCACCGGGACTCCCCCCATTTCTCTTTCCGCTCGCCGATCGAAACGTCCGAATGTCCAGCTGATTGCTTTGAGTACCGTTCAATTATTCCACTTCAAACCGAGCCGTTTGTTCTTCCCAACGGCCGAAACGGACCACCTTCACCGCCCTTCCTCCTCGGATTGTGGACTTTAACGGAAGCTAACATTCTTCCTTTGTTTTGTTTTGTTTCTTTTGGTTGTTGGACCGTTTTCCTCGTTCAAGGACCAGGCCCCGGACTCATCCCCGGCCTTGCGTTTCCATACTGGGGCTTTTTGGGGGCTTGTTGGAAGTCATGGGAGACACAAGTGAACGGAGCAAAGCTTCCTCTCTACCTCCCCGGTGTCCCTGCGGATTTTGGGGGTAAGTTTTTGAGCCGGTATAAACTAGATTAAACCCTCTATCTATAACTGAAAAGTAAATCCGGATGAAATGTTCTCAGCGGGTTCAAACCCATTGTTGTTGTTCTATCGAGCAGGCCGAGGGTGGGGGGTTGGGAAGTTGGCTAATAAATACACCTTATCGCCTTTAAAACAACTACATTTAATTACATGTATAGATACATGATGGATAAATGTAATTCCGGTGGTGGGTTTTGTTTTTCGCTTTAAAAAGATGGTGTTTTAAATCCGTTCGTGAAGCCAGGAGATGACGTACCCGAGAGAGAAAATGATTTATTGCCAGCAGGTTTCTTTTAAACGTGCCATTTTGTCTTTAATCCTTGAAAAGAAATATAAATAAAAACTACTAACAGGTGCTTTTGCATATATTGTAAACAATTCCTTCATTCAAAAAAGCCTTTAAGCATATTCAACCGTTTTTACAGTCGGTTTTGTCAAACTAGTGGATGTGTGTTGCATACCGGATGTGATTCACTTATGTCTGCTGTGTTGCCCCATAGGAGAAATGACTTCATATGATCTTTAATCTATTCAACAGCGACACAAACGACTGTCAGTTTGTTTCTCTCCACCATTATGCTACTCATTGGATAGAAACAGAGTGTTCTCAGCTTATCTCTGTTTCATTACTGGACACTCACCGTTTTATCCCTGATTAATGGAGGCCACCTTCAGACAGGAAGATACTCCCATGTTTTCTGTCATATGACTTGTCATTTGGGAAGCAGCCACCCCTCACCCATTTGCCCTGTACTCTGGGTGTAGTTGGCAAACCTGAGCCCACCTGTCAATGTCAAGTGACCCAGATGGTACCTTTGAGTGTTAATGACTCTGGCTGCCTCCACTCAGAATAACACCTGCCTGGAGCCGCAGGCCGGCCTGACCCACCTAACCTTCTGGCTGCATTCAGCTCCGAACAGGACCTTCCTTACAGGAATGGATGTTAACCTTTAACGTTGTCTAAAAAAAAAACCAACTGTTTAATTTTAGATCCTGTTGAGCAGCTTTCAGCTTCTAAATGGACCAATTCCTCTCTGTTATTGGCCCTTCTTCCTGTTGTAGCTCATGAAAATCACATTTTGAGATAATTTTTTTAACTAAGTCATTCTCAGTTATTAATTTAGCATTTAAGGCATTAAAAATCCATAAACGCTGGTGTAGACTTCCTTCTCAATTTATGACCTTTTATCTTGATTTTAAAAAAGTGTTTTTGAATATTGTCACTTACTATCATCTTTTGGACAGTTTGAACATGTGCCAGATATGTGTATTTTACTATTGTTGAATCTAAGTAAAGATAATCAGTGTATCATTGTAACCAGTATTATGAGTCAGTCCTACTGATCTGTTTCTTAAAGTATAAGAATTCACAAATCCTGATTTAAAATTTCACTTTTCGTTTTAAGTCTGAGCTTCTGGTTCCAGTATTTCTATTGAAACAAAATGTTTTGTGTGAACTTTGGTTTAATTTCAACAAATAAATAAAATATATTTATGGGTAAGAACTTTAATTATGTGGTCTCAAAATAGGAACTCCAAGGTGTGAAGACGACGACTCTGAGTGTTTAAAATAGTTTTCATTCCAGTCTGAACTTTACTGGCGGAGCCTCTCAGGCCAAGTTTGGATCAGATTTTAATCTTGATGAAACAAATATTGAAATAAAACAATCATCACCCTGTTAAAGAGCAGAAATGTTTTCCTACTACTCATCCTGCAGCATTAGTGCCATAACTTCTGTAGGAAGAACAATGATGGGAAAATCCCATGAAGTTTTAGTTTGTGTCCCATTGACAAGAGCGACAGGTGACAGAAACGCCTCAGTGTTGTCATGGAGACTAACGAGGGGTCCAGAACGGGGCGGAAGCAGATGAAGGTTCAACATTGGAGGAAAACCAGAACAGAGCAGATGTTCTTCTAAGAACAGCCATCATTTTAACAACACAGCTTTTAACGCTGATTCATAGTTCAGTCGGGACATCAGAATAACTGAAAACACGTAGAAGGCAGATTTAAAAGGTGGACATTTACATCTGTCTTCATTAACGCAGTCAGCCAGTGGATTGAAATGAAGCAACAATAACTGTGACATAATTAGTTGAATCCAGCCATAAGGATATCTGGTGTAACAGCAGTTTTCTGTTTCTGTTTGTCTTTGCTCAACTGGGACTTGAAGGAGCAGTTTCCAAAATAATGTTAAAGTAAATGAAGCTTCCTGGCTATAGAGGTTATGAAAGCTGTTATATTTCACTCAGGATGTGAGATAACTGTCATCTGAGATGTTGAAAATGGGCTTAATCTTACTGGCTTTTATTTATGAAAGAGGAAGGTAGTTTTTTAGTCCCATTTATTATCTTGCTGTGAATGAACATATTAAAAAAACATAACTTTGTGTTTTATCTTGTGTATAATTTAGCTTTTCCACATTCTGAAACAGACTCTGGATGTCTGAGCTGTTGAATAACTGTTACTGTTTTATCTGTTCTTACAGGTCCAGTAAAACCATGAACTTATGCTCTAAATGTTTTGCTGGTGAGTCTTTCTAACAGCTTTATTTGTTCCAGATTGTTCTTGCATTTTATTACTTGGTAACTGTTTCAGTACAGTAATGGTAGAGAACAGCAGGTGGCAGGAAACTGTGAAGCAGATCTAAGAAGTACAGTTTGTAGGCTGGAAAAACAATTTCTCATAAAAAATAATGAATTTAACTTAATTAGTATCTTAGATTTTCTCCTTCCATTTAGTAAGGTTGACTTGTTATGCAGGCTTTCTTAGGCCTTAGACACGAGAACTTTTAATATATTTAGACAACAAAGTTTAGTTACCCAAGGGTGTTGAAAGTGAGGCTCGGGGGCCATTTTTAGGCCCTACACTGATCTTGTGTGGCCTCGACGACCACAATTCAAGAATATTTTTAAAGAAATTGGAACAAAACTATGACTTTTACAATCTACTTACGAAAATGTCAGCTAACACAAAGTGATCATATTTTCCAAGCTCTATGCCTTCATTTCCAGTTTCATGCTAAATAGGGCCAAATCTACGCATTGATTATTACGTTAAAGAAACAAATTAGCTTTTAATTTCAATATCTGAACTTGGCTAAATTCAGCAAGTGCTTCCAAATGAAGACTGGCCTAAAGCCTGTTTTATTATTGCTGAGAACTGATAAAATAATTTCTCAGTTTTCTTCAGTTGAGCCCAGAATAATAAGCAAACTGGTTTCCTTTCTTTTAACAAGAAAATTGTGCAAAAAACATTTGAAGTGTTGGGTCTATGATTGCATTTCTAGAAAATGATGATTGATTTCTTTATTTGTTTAATTAAAACAGTTCACACTTAGTTTAGTGTTGAAAAGTAAAAATAAAATAAATAAATTTAGTTTTTAAAACTTATACTTTTCTGGTAAGACTTTTGAGTTGAAGATTTTGTCTAAAAGTTTGGACACCCCTTCTCTAACCTGACTTCTAACCCCAAACACGTCAAACGTGACACCAATGGTGTATGGTAAAGTTCGTCTTGTTTTTTATTAGTTTTAAACTCCAACATGACGCTCAACTTGGTCATCTCTCCACACTAAAGCCTCCACTCATTCTGTGACGTTTGCCTTTTTTCCTGTTTACCGCTAACATTGTGTGGAAGCTGTATACACATACACCATACTCCAGGTTTAGCACCACCTACAGGTGTGGAGGAGTAAAAGCAGTGTTTTTTGGCCGCTTGTAAACATTTCCACCTGGGCGGGGCCTTAATGATGTTTTACTGATATGAAGCAGTTCCTAAATGAATCAGTTGATGTTGCAGCCATCCCCAAGCTGCACAGAAAATGTTGGTTTCTCTTCCTCAAACCTTTGTTATATTTAATCTTTCTCTACAAACTGAAATCAGTAAAAACCGTTGAGATAAAAATAACTTCCATGTAAATGACCCTGTCCTCAAGCTTTCTCCTGCTTTTTTTGCATGCAGTGGACCTGATTACATTAAGATATTTCTGCTGAGTACTAATATTTGCTTTAAAACCTTCTCAACTGCATATCTAAGTTTAACTTAAATATGTAGAATAATTTAATATCTAAAATAAAACTAGTTAGTTCCTCCTTCTACATGTTTCTGTTTGGAGTTTAGTTTCTCTCCAGTGGTTAGCACGAACACTTGTTGCTTAACTACAGTCGCCACAATTTACTGCAGAGATTCAAATCCCTGAATGCGGCAGGTGAGTGCATGTTGGGTGCGTTGCATCGTTGCTTTGCGGCGGTGCTTTCAGGTCCCCTATGACGGCTGCAGCAGAGCTGATTAAACGACAGATTCCTGTTTTCAAGGTTTTTCTCTGTCATCCCAACCCAAAGCCAATCCAGCTGAAGGGAGATGTTGAGTCATAGATCAGTTGATTGAAGAAAAGCTGAAAATATTTCCTTGATAATGAAATGTGACTCATGTAGGTTATTTTAAAACTGGTTTGAAAAGTACCGGACTCCTCCTGTGGTTTCTGGGTTTCTCCGGTTATAAAGTTGTTTTTAGATTTTCTTTCATTTCCCGGGCAGAGAAAATCTCCAGTTAAAGTTTAAACATGCTAAGAAATGCATGAAGTTTTCTCTAGTCTGGCTGTGGTGGATGGATGGAGGATGCACTGCAGCCCCGTCTGTGTCCATGGCAACCAGTGGGCACTGCAGACAGAGGACCTAAGGGCCCGACTCTGAGGCTCCCACCAGAGACAGCGCTGCTGCTCAGAATAGACCCAATACACACCAGTTGGAGCCGAGCAGAAGTGGGTTGTTGCAGACCAGCAGCCACTCTGAGCTTCAGTAACCAGGCTGGAAACAATACCTGCAGGCTTCAGGAGAGTCTGAGGCCAAGCTCTGGTTTCCAAGGTGACCAAACGGTTTTTCTACCGGCCTGGAAGTAACTTGGACTTAAGGAAAACTATTTTGTTCCACCTGGAAATCTAAACTGAAGTGTAGAGATGCACTGTTCAATGTCGATGTGTTACGTCTTGTTTGAATTGCTGACATACGATGAAAACTGAATTATGAAGTCGACATTTTAAAAATTCATTAGCTTCTTAAACCTCCAGCACCGTCACTGTTAACATGGGTAGCATTATTAAAACAACAGTATTTATGGATATTCCCTTATCTTGACTCATCTCCAACTTTCTCAAATGAAAGATTTTTCAGAACAAAATTTTAAACCTTAAAAGAATAAATCAATCTTTACTGCAAACAGCCTTCCTGTTATCTATTAAACTCTCTATTGAAGCTTGAATGAGCTGCAGACATGTCCTGACACGTTTCCTTTTAAATGGTTTCTTCCATTGTTTCCTCCAGTGTTGCCAGACTGGGCTGGTATCCCCCCATTGGGCCGGTTGTTGAAATTGCTGCTTTTCACAACATTTGTTGTTTTTAGAAAATGTTTAAAGGAAAATTCTATCAAGACAGTTGTCATCACGTTGCAGAAAAGCACATTTGCGTGCATATTCTTTCACTCATTTTATTAATTCATTTTGAAATGCCTATAGTGTGTCAAACGTGACATCATCAATGATTAATAATAATTGGTTAATAAAGCGTTATCATGTTGTAAAACATAAATAAAGTTTAATTTGAAAGGGCAAAAAACACAAGTAGTATTGTCATGAATTGAAAATGTCTAACTTTTAGTCGTCTTCACTCAGTAACAACATCTGCACTTAAGAGAGTTGTTCCTGTCACCTAGGTGACTTTAAATACGACTCATTCACTGACCGGTAAAATATCAGGTTTTTGAGTTTTCAACTTTCCAATAAAACTGAAGAACAATTAAATCTGATCACTTTCTCTGTTTATCTGTAGTTAATTGGTTTTGTTTACCAAGAGATTAATGTTCATACCAAATATCCTAAAAGAAATGGAACTGGTAACTTAAAAAGTTAACTAAATAAATATTTAGTGGCAAATATGTGAACTGAAATTTGTGTGTTTTGACTAAAGTTAAAAGTTGTTTTTAACAAATTTGTCAGACTACAAGCTTAAACTTGGAAAATGATCTAAATTATTGATTATTTTCCAAACATGATCGCTTTTTCTGCTACATATCACGTCAGTTAATGAATTATTCAAGTATCAGGAATGTTTGTTTGGTGTTTTAAGATTTTATTTAAGAATCTAATATGAGATCTTCAGATGCTGCTGACTCAATAAGGTTCAAGTCTACTGGGTCAAAGGTCAGCATGAGGAAAGTCGCCTTAGACTTGAGAGCAAATGATCTGAAGATTTAATCCTTTCTCCCCAGCAGGGAGAAGTAAAGGCATGCGAGCTGCATGAACGGTTGTGCAAATTTCTTATTACACGTTTTTTTTTTGTTTTTTTTATTACTGCATAAATAATTTTTCATGACAGGATAAATGCGGCTCATTAACAGTTGAGATTGCAGTGTGGTGACGCTTTTCCCCTCCGTCTCTGCGTCCAGATGTCCAGAAGAAGCAGCCAGAGGACGACCTCGCCTCCAAGCCCATCCAAAGTCCCGGGAGTAGCCAATCATCCGTGTTCAGCAGCGACAGCAGCAGTAGCAGTAGCCAGTCCCTATCGTTGTCGCTGCCGCCCGGCTCGGAGCCGCCATCAGCCGCAGAGTCAGCGGCCATGTTCTCCAGCCGGACAGAAGGTAAACGTCGTCATGGTTACCCTGTTCACCTGTTTTAACAAGCAGTTTTTAAGGCATCAAGTCTTAACACTGCATAACGTATAAGTTACAAAATAACTTCAGAAGTGAATGAAATGTGAATGTCTAATATGAAGCTGACAGCTTGGTGAAAGACTTTGATGATGAAGGAAGATGATGATGTTTGTGTTTTGTGTCCAGTGGAAGAGTGCAGAGCTACAGAACCTGGCTGGTCTAGAATGTAAAACTTTGACTGGACACTAGGTGGAGCAGCTCCCAGTCTTTGAAGCTTTCGTAGAAAGAGTTCAGTTAAAGTCCCTGCATGAAGCTGGGTTCAGACATGCAGAGTTGACAGAGACAGCTGCCTCAGCAGCAAAATGTCTGTCTTCTAACAGCTAATCTGAGTTTAGCTTATTAACAAGTCAGGAGATCACATCATGAATTTTTCTGCTTAACGTTCGTTTACTGATTGATGCTTTTGGGCTTCATGTAACATTAGCTTCAAAAACTAAGCTATGAAAGGCTGACGGTAGAAATCACAGGAAGAAGTCGTAGGTTATGTTCATACAGCTGCTCTGGATGCTCTACTCATTTTGCTGAAATGTAATATATCTGCAAATAATCAGCTGCATATCTGATTTAATTCTACATATAGAAGTGGCTCAAATCAGATTTCTCAGGGGGATAAAAACATCAAAATTGAGCCGTTCAGACGGCTATGAAAAAGTCACATATGGACAAAATAAATAAATTTTAGTTGCATTTGCCTGCTGTGAGAACATAGATAGTCAGATCATCACTTCATCAGATCTGTCTCTGCAAATCATTCAGAAAACACTCGGTGTGTGTCCAAATTCATTCATTCATTTATGCATTTTGCCTTTGTGAAACATTTTGCGACCCATATGTCTGAAAGATGCTATAGAAATAAGCATTTACTTTTATTAATTTAGCGCTACACAAATTAAAAGCATGAATCAGTTGTGTTGTTGGGCTTTTACATAGACATGTTGCTAATCATTTTTTTCAACTTTTATATTATTTGATTCATTAGAAAAGATTAAATAAAGATCCTCAATATTTCAAGCTAAATTTTTACCATCTTGCTTAATCCTGTCATGGTTGCTAGGCAACAGGACATATGTAAGGTAGGGGTGGGAATAAATCTGAAGCTCACTTCAGGTTTTTAGACAGTAGAGGGAACTCTACTGTCCATACCAGCTCTTTAATGCATCTTTAGGACAGGTTGTGCTGCATCAGGTTAGAACATTGATCCAAACCTGTAATGTGATGAAGAGTATTTGACCTTCATTTCCTGTTTCATGTCCAACCAGAATCCTCAGATCTCTGAAGGTAGCGTCTTCTGCCTTCATAACAGTTGAACCTCGTGTTTTCATCATTATGTTGTTGTTTCCAAGGTTTTCCCTCCAGCAGGCTGTTGGCAGTGGAAGCAGGTCATTTCTCTGTGTGTATCTCTCATCCTGTGACTGTCCATCTGCAGGCGTGACGTCCACAGAAACGGCCCAAGGCACACTCTGCACACCCACAAAACGCCCGCGCGAATCAGGTAGGCGTCCGCCCCCTCCCCGCCCGCCGCCCTGCATGAGCTGCCCCACTTCCAGCTCCACACACACGTAACCCCACCGGTTGTGTTCGCAGCCTCCGGCCCAGAGAGCGAAGCCACGCCGGAGAAACGGCCGCGCACAGAAGAGAAGGAGGGGAACGGCGAGGAGAGCCGCGGGACGCCCAAACAGAAGAACCGCCGGCGCTGCTACCGCTGCCAAACCAAACTAGAGCTGGTGCAGCAGGAGCTGGGCTCATGTCGCTGTGGTGAGTCCTGCAGAACCCCAACACAAACAAAGTACTGAATGTTAAACAGAACTGCAACAAGCAATTCATTCATTTAATTATTCTCAAGATTAATCGAGTATTCTGACTAAAAAAAGGACCTTCTGCTGATTTTTCATTTACCTAGTGAAGCCTTTCTTTAAGCAGTATTAGAAATGCATTAGAAGATGCAAAGGAAAAATAATTTACTTCCTTTTTAAAATAAGAAAATAAACATTTTATTGTCTAAAATGCAATAAAAACCCCCTCAGTTTTAGCTTCACCTAGTTTAAATTCTGTGGGGGGGGGAAATCTCCTATTAAGCTTATTTTGGTATAAAAATATTAATCATTTAATTGGCAAGAGTCAGCAGATCAGCCTAAACTATATTAATAAAAGGCTGAGCTTTTCACATGTTGATGTTTGGATGTTTTAGCTGCAGATTCATCCTTTCCTACCAATAATGTTGTTGCCTTTTAGGTCGTACAATTTTTATTGTCATTTAAAAATGGAATTAAATGTATATATTTGCACTTTCTTGTGCATTTCTAATATTGTGTAAAATATTCTGAATTGTCACAATAATATAGTCGATGATATAACAATGATGCTCGATTACTAAAATGAACGCTACAGTTTTCATCTTTTCATTTGTTAAAAACAAAACATGCAGAGCCGTGAAGCTCTGTGACCAAACATGGAACATTCTGAGCGTTTCCTAGGTTCCCGCCTCACTGCGCTCCGTTTTTCCTCCAGGCTACGTGTTCTGCATGCTGCACCGTCTACCTGAGCAGCACGACTGCCTGTTCGACCATCTGGGCCGCGGGCGCGAGGAGGCCGTGCTCAAGATGGTGAAGCTGGACCGCAAGGTGGGCCGCTCATGCCAACGCATCGGGGAGGAGTGCTCCTGATCGGCCGACCCGCTCCACAGACCAGGCACTTAAAGAGGAGGAAGAGGAGGAGGAAGACTTGGGGGAGGGGAGGGGATGGTGGGCAGGGCGTCCTGCATCTGACCCAATAAATATGGATCTAAGCTCGGTGCTGGAGCGTTTGCTCTGTTTCAGGCCCGCTCAGCATGTTCACACACACACACACACACACAAACACCCCGACACACACACACAGCCTTAACCCCACCCTCCCCTCCTGGAGAGGACGGACCCGGTCAGACTCGTCGCCATGGTTTCCTCCTCTTCTCTCCGTTTCTCTCTCCATCACAGGAAGTCCGGTCGAACGGTTCCGCCGCTCGGCCCGCTTTCATCTCTTCTTCCTGTCCTCCATGACTCGGCCGCGGCGGGGGGTTAGGCTCCGCCCCGCGGCCTCTCCTCAGGTCGCCATCAGGGGGTTGGAGTGTAAAACCTGTAACCCACCTTCCTCTTCCTCATTTCTTCTTCTTCTGTTCCTTTCATGACGTTTCGGTCCACGCGCAGCGTCACAGCGCCCCGCATGGCGTTGGGTGCCATGACGGTGATACGTTCTGTTTTTCCCAGCCAGTCCCTGCCTCGGCTCACCTGGACTAAATCATAAATCTTAATCTTAATGAGGAAAAAAACACTAAAGGACCGAGTCCAACAGATCAACCCTGTAGCAGATCCTCTTCTCCCGCTGAGTGGTACACAGACGGCGACGCGACTTCATTTTGTTTTCACTGAAAGTGTTCGACACCAAAACGGCATCTGAAGTTCATTAGTGCTGAAGTGAACTGAAATCATTCTGCAGTTCATTCGTTCTGTGTTTGGGACTGCAGGAAGCTGTTTGGAATGTAATAATTAGCATCTTATTTCATGTTTATATTATTTTTTTTTTCAGCATAAGTCACCTTTTCTGCTTCTGAGCTTTCTTTTCATCAGAGAAAACCAGGATTAAAAAAAATCAGTTTAAACCTGGGACGTTTGCCTCAGCTTCTGGTGTTGTCATAGCAACCAGCTGTGATTGGCTGAGCTGTTTCAGATTTAAACTGATTCTGTGTTTTAATGATGCTTCAGGTGGTTTTGGCTGCAGAAACAAGGTGAATTGTTGAGTTTGGTGGTTGGTTCTGACTGGGCCTCTGCAGCCTGCCTGTTCGGACTTTGTGCTGTGCATATTGTTCAGTTTTTTTCCATCTGTTCTTCAGAGACTCGCTCTAACATGTATCCGTTTGTGGCATTGCAGACGTTTTCTTCCTCCTCTTCGTTCTTAATTTGGGCATTCAGTGTTCGTGCAAAGGTTTGAAGTTGCAATCTGTTAAAAACAGGCTCGGAATAACCGCACGGTGCAGCGTTACCCACAATGCATCATGGGTAATGCTGGACTGTATGTTTTGTTGTAGGATTAACTGAGAAGCGCGAAGCAGAACTGGAGCTTCTGCAGCGTGGCGGGTTGAAAACCTGTCCATCACCACTTTACTATGCTAACCCTCGGCACAACCGGATTATTTCTTCCCTCCTTCGCCTCTAACGTCTCCCACGGCGACGCAGCAACGTGTGAGAGGGTTCTGGAGAAGTTCTGACTAGTTCTCATTTCCATGCGTTTCTTTTCCTTTGAGTGTTGATGAGAAATGGAAAAAAAAAAGATTATCTTTCTGTACCTTTTTAAAGAAGAAAATTATTTAACCTTATATCAGTTTGAGTTACTTACACCTTAGCATAGAGTGGCATATTTAGTTAAATGTATAAAGCAAGAACATAATTCTGTCCTATTTTGTTTCCCTCTTTAATTTGATCATGTTCCACTTTTGTTTTTCTGCTGAGGAAATTAAACTGGATTAGAGGATGTTGCTTTTGTGTTGGTGTCAATTTATTTCCATATGTTTGTCAATACAAACCTAACTTGTATCGATATATTGGAAAGTAAGAACCAAAACAATAATCTATTTCAGTAATTCTGTAACAAAAAAAAAACACTTGGTGTTTTGAAGGCGGTTAAATTCAGAAAGACTTTTTTTAATCCCAAAGAGAAATGGAATGTAACTCATATCATCCAAGGATCTTTAGTGTCGCTGTCGATGGTAATCCAGTGGGTTGAAAGGGTCTCCAGTAGCAGTCAGTCTTGCAGTGAATCTGAATAGGCTTCTGACTGAAGGCTGTTTCTATATGACTGTTGTGACATGCTAATGGCCCCATTTCCAGACAACAGAGATATTTCACAATAACATGATCTGGACGACATCATCAGTTGTTGGCTAGCTGCTAGCTAGCTGCTTTTGCTGTTTCTCTCCCTCAGTTCCTGTTTGGCCGACCGGTTAGAAAGCTGAGAGACGGCATTATGATCTGTTGTAGCGGCGGTTTGAACTTCCTGCTTCTCTCCATTCTCTGGTTCTGCTCTGCATCCATGAAGCCTCTTGTTCCACACCTTTGGGGTCAAAGTTCATGTATCGTTTGAGCTTTTGAGATGCTAATCTGCTGCTCCTGGTTGTAAAATCACTTTGTTGCCACAGCTATGCATTATAACAAAGTTCCTACTAAACCCAGCTTTCCACACACTGACTTAATGTGCATGTAAGCATTTATTTATCAGATATTTTAAATGTAGCAGCGTATACACCAGCCTGAATGTTGCTCTTTACAGTGTGTTGCAGTTTATACACCACTTGGAAATCAAACGGATTCATTACACACTATTTACAGGTACTACACCTTTTAGCAAACTAGAAGAAATCTTTGAGATTAACTTTTCTTGTTATGTGAAGGTAACCTTCAAAGAAATCATTGTAGAAACAAACTCATTTCTGTCCATATTATTAAAATAAAATGAATAAAATAATTCCAGGCCACGGTGCTGCTGTTAGGATGTAAAGATAAAGCATGACCCAAACTACTGCAGGAATGAGGTCATCACCAGCAGGAAGGTGACTCCTGCTGCACCGCTGCTAATGTGGTTCAGGGGCAAACATGGAAATGTAACAGGACTGCAGAAAGAGATGAAAGGTTTCCCTAAACTCTACATCATAAAACAATAAAAATATAGAAAAAACGTGACCCAACAGTTAGCATAAACCGCTTCTGTTCTTAGATTATCCCCAGACTGAAATAGAACAGGAAGCTGCCGAGAAGTTATTCACTGATTTCCAAACTGATTTATTGATATTTTTTTAAATAAGTGTTTCTTTTTGTAACTTGTAATTTGGAACAACATTCAGACTAAAGGCTGAGACTGACTACTGCTAGATGCTAGAAATAACACAATGACTGTCAGTAAAATGTTTTGGTTTATAATTTCTTCTCATCCTTCTTTAAATAAATGAACATATGATGCTTGTATTGTATTGCTAAGTTTAGCAGGCAGCACTTAGGGACCAGTAGTAAAACCTGACTGTAGCATTAGCTTTACGTCTGATGCTGCAGATGTACTATTGAAAAGACTCAAGTTAGTTGGTAAACTCAAAAACAAATCAAGTTATTTGAAGCTAAAAAATCTTTACATTTTGAACAGTTATAATTAAAACAGGAAAATATTACGTTCAGCATATTTTCTAAAAGGCCGATAATAAAAAATGAGACAGTTTGGAAAAGAAGTTGATGCAGATTCTTACCTGAATTGTATTAAAACTGCTCACAGTCATAAGGAATGCAAAGAGTTATAAATCTGCATTTAGCTATGCAATACATTTCTTGGATAACTGTCCTTCAAGAGTGGGCGCAGCTAACTTTTTATAAAAATAAAAGAACATTTTGGGTCTTAAAAAGGGCAGGAACAGATTAAAAAAGGAGATGGGATTGAATTTGAGCTGTCCTGTGAGATTAATGCCCACTCGCCACCTGCAGGACACGGTGTGACACCACACTGGGATACTTTCACTCAAAGGTTAATTCCCTGGAAAGCACAAACATGTGAGATGGCTGCTTCATTGTTTCTTCAAGGTCTTCATAAACACAACAGTACCTGCAAAAGCAACTTTACTTGTGTCTAAAACACAACATTTGTTGTGGGAATATCAGAAATACAGATTTTAATTATTATAAAGGTAACATGAAGCTGCAGAAACATTTATGTTTTTCTGGGTTTTTCATGCACAATGCCAATTTTTGAAGACAATATAACGTATTGTTTGGGCAGATCTGTATCTTTTTCCAAGCTTCACTGGAAAATGTAGTTTTACTCTGCAGTTGTGTTACCTCACCACTAGATGGCGGACCAAGATAGTTGAAGGGTTTTTCTTTCTGAGCTCTTTCCTGACATAAATGGGATCATTTTTTATATTTTGCTCCACATGTTTTATTCATGAACTCTAAGACAGAGCTTTATCCTCAGTGGGATGTCTGATAATTTATTGAAATAAAACGTGGGATCACTGACTCTCTTTTTTCCAACTCGATATTAATGGGACTGCAAACGGAAAGCCTTCGTCTCTCCTCTGTCTCTTTCTACCACTTTTGACCATGTTTATCTCATGTTCTCCATTTGTATTTTGTTCTCTGTCTTTTTCTCTTTCTTTTTCCCGTCTTTCCAGATGTTTTGTTGCAGCTGGAGACATTTTTTTTTTCCATTTCTCAGTAGGAGCTGGGTAGATATCTGTGATCAGAGTTCAGTCTCACTTTGACCTCATGTCAGCCATGTTCTGCTGTTATATTCTGATTTGTGACTCAGCAGTGAAATCTATTTTAAACTTCAGAAACACATCGCTGCTGACTGGTCACTACACAGATGTGCTGCATTTGTGTCTCAGGTGAGAAAGATAAACTGATTATGATGAAATATAGATTATTGCATATAAATAAGTCCTAAAGCTTGGGTTTCTGCTTGTTTTTATCTTTTTGCTGAAGTTATTTGCTCCTCTACCTCCTCCCTGAGCCACTATTGCCTCTGAAAAAATACACGTCTTCTGGAAAAACGACCATTCAGCGCCAGGCGGAGGGTCTTAGTGCTGTCAGTCATGCTTGTGTATGCGCTGCTAATGGTGGAGAAACAACTTACCATTCTAGAAAAACGATTTATCAGCCGTCATCAGTGGACACGCAACTAGTCGGAGCATTCATGACAGCCTCTATTATGGTGAACCAGTTGTAGCATAGCAGAGAACAAGGGGGAGAGTGTGAGCAGCACGTACACAAGCATGATTGACAGTGCTAAGACCCTCCTCCTGGCTCTTATTGTTGTTAGAGCCAGTTAGCACTGGAATCACTGGGAGAAGGCAGAGGAGCTTGACACTGCATAACAGGGCGGCTCAAATCAAATTCTGCTCAAGGCCCCACAGAACCTTGGGCCGGCCCTGCTTTAGAGTCCTGAATACAAAACAATGTCTAAGCCAGGTATATCTTTCACATTTATGCTTTTAGTTGGTTTATCGCTCATAATTCTTATAAAATACAATGAAATTGTGTTACAACGTGAGAAAATGTTCCGCTCTGCGGTCCCACACCAAGCGGCACACCTGGTTCTCCTGCAGCCGCAGACACTCACATGTCGCCCAGCACTGGAGCAGCTGAGTGGGTGTCGGCAGGTGGAGCTCCGCCATCCCATTCAGACCTGCAGGAGGGTCCAGGACTACCTCAGAGAAACGCGCTCAGCCACTCACTCCGCACTCGCGCACCGACCTCACCCGCACGTGGACAGCGCGTCAAGGAGCGCGCGCGCGCGCGCACGGTGTTGAACAGCCAGCGGGTCCGGACGGGCTCGTGTCGCCTCAGCTGGAGGAGCTCCCTCTGCTTTTATCCGCTTCTTTTATTTCTTTCTTATTTAAATTCCGGTTCCTAAAATGGGATTCTGACAGCACCCGGGCTGCGGGCGCCGTCGGCTCCTCCTGACCGGAAAATGAAGCGTCTCTGTCGGAGGCTGGCGGTGGCCGTGGCGGTGCTGGTGTGGCTGGGAGCGCTGGTTTACCTGCTGGTGCTGAGTCGGAGGAAGTTACCGGAGCTCGGTGCGGGAGCTGGAGCCGCAGCCGGAGGCGGAGAGACGGGGAATAACCAGGTGAAGGAAACACACACACATGCCACTTTGTGGTTAAACAGACTGAAACTGATGCTGAACGGTAATGACAACACTGATAAGTTTGTCCAGATGTTTGTTTTTATTCGCTTCATGACGTTTACACATCAGAACAACGTAACTCTCCGTTAGTGTTGAGATTTTCAAGTAAAAAAAGAGATTAAAGAACTGATTTAGTAGACATTTACTTTGAATGTTAGTAGAAGAAAACTTGAAATATAAGATGATAGACTTCATATGTTGAATTTGAAAAGAAGTTAAACTTCCTGGTTACTTTATGCTTTATTTTTCTAGGGATTTCGTTTAACTGCACATTGCTAAGGACATTCAGTAAAGTAAATTCTCTAATGTGTGCTGGTTAAAGTAATTGGTGACATAAAACTGAAGGACTAGATGTAACCAAACATCCTTCAAAGTGCCGCTTTCTTTCAGATAGCACCCACAGTCAGGCTGTTTAAACTTTTTATTACTTTTTAAAAAGCTTTACGTCCTAAGATATAAATATTTTAGATAGATGGAGATAGATAAGACTTTATAATCCCTTGGGAGAAATTTTATTTCCAGCAGAAATACACAAACAGTTTTTGTCTTTGCTGATTTGCAAACCACTTTATTTCCAATTTCAGACTCTTCAGCTCATTCTGACCTGTTTCACTGTAACACGGGAGTTATTTCTGTTGTTAAAGTTTATTATAAACCTTTTCAAGATAACTGGACTGATTTTCAACCTGGGTTTGTGTCTGTGGGATCTGCTTCATTCTGTAATCTGTAGAATTCAACTTGTGTAGATATCCTACATTTAAGTTATCAGGAGTGTTTTCAGGAATCTTGAGGAAGATTTGGAGCACAGTATATAAATGCAACGTCATTATGTGTGAATTTCCGATGCTGTTTGATGAAAGTATAAATTTAAAGATTAGTTTCTTTGAAACTGAAGCTTTAAAGTTTTGTTTCTGTTTGTCTGAAGAAGTAAAGTATCTTAACTATCACGTGTCCATCAGAACCAGTTAGCGGTTCTGTTTGGCTTGAATTTAATGACTGTCTGCAACTCTGAGATGAAAGGTTTTTGGATGTAAAAGCTGTTTTATTGATGTTTTTGTGGAAGCGATGCTGCGTATTGAGCTCCTTCGTTTGCTGGGATTCAGCCATCTTTGTCTTTTGGTAAAATGTGAATTTATAAAGCAGGAACGCTGCACAGCTGCATGTTTTTTAGCATTCTCTCTTCATCATTCTGCAAAAATGTAAATATTATGTTCCTCAGATGTTTGTCGCTGCACCTGAGCTCAGCTTTTATAACTGAGCTGTAAATGCAAACTGGATGCTTTCACAGAGGTCTGGGCATATTTTGTGTGAGAACACCTGCACTGTGTGTTTATGCTTCTGTGATGATCTGATGCAGTGAAGTGGAAGCTATGAGGCGAGAACTGTTTGAGGTGAAAATCTGTTTTGATATCTTGCGTTGTAAAGAGCTAAGCTGCAGCTTTAAACTGTGAAGCCAACTTTTTTTCCACACAGTCCTGCAGTGGAAAGGGATTATTAAATCCATCTGAGCTTGGCTCCGTTATGGTGCTGATTGTTGGTCTCAGTATACAAATATAAGGAGATAAAAGTCCAGCTGGTTTGTATAATCGCTACTGAATTATCTCCTAAAGTGTTTATTTAGATATTTATTTAGATGCCTGAGGCTCTTCCTTGTATTGAAAATTCTATCAGCTAAATTAGACAAATTTGACAGTTTTTTAAGAGTAACATTCAGATTAAAAAGTGGCATTTTGATCTAAATATATCAATATTTGTACCACTGCAATTGTAATATGCTCTTTCATGTTATGATGCTTTAATATTTTCTTGATATTTTAGAATTGAATAAAATTCCTGCTTATACTTGTACTGTTGAGAAATTCTTCCTGCTAAGTGACGAATCAGGATCTTTACTGGGTGGACTTTTTAAAAATTAGACTCTGGGTTTAAATTTATAATTTACTGCTTAAATAAACACATGTTTTAGTGTTTAAAGTTTTTTTTTTACCCCTTTTTAAACAGCTCCACAACCTGACTTCGTGTGATTTGTGCGGCTCTGACGGCTCAGCCTAATGTGCTTCGTGTCTCTACTTGTCTCAAAAAGCAGACAAGAGAACGACACTGAACTCTGATTTTTCCAAAACAAAATGTGATTCATCTCCTGGACATACTAGTATTGTTTTCCGATGAGTTTACATTTTCAGTTTCAGTCATGGTTTTGTTTAAAAGCAGCTTGGTTAGTTGTACTTGTCAGTAATTCTGTTTCTTGAATCATTTTTAAAACAGATGGACGGCTCTCTGCTGAGCTAAACTTGGAGAAATACTGAATGCCTGAAGGATAAGAGAGATTGTCTTTTTTGTTTAAATCATTCAACTTCCTCTTCATAAATAAGAATCAACTTAATGTAATGTGTGTGCGGCGTATTACAAAGTGACTCAGTGCAAGTCATTTTGTCATCACGACTTGCACCAATATCATCACGTTTCGCTAATATTCCGATTCTGAGAGTTTTCAGGATGAAAACCTCAGTTTGATCCTGTGTTTAAAATAAACGTTTTCAGAGCAGTTTTGTCTTAATTTTAAGGTTTGTGTGAACAAAACGTGTTTTCAGATGGTTTGTTTTTCAGCTGTTGAAGCTGAATTTTCTGTTGCTGTAAGTTGACGTGAATACATTCCTCTGCTAAAAGTCTCAGTATGAAACGTAGAGTGAAATTAAACTGCTCCAGTTGGAGATAGAAACAGATGCAACCACTGTGGCACATCAAGAACAGAAAAGAGGGAGGAAAAAACTTGTGTGGACTCGTTCTGCAAACTCTGAGCTAATGAGTGAATCTCAGCTCTTTCTGCAGGAGTGTGTGGGCGTGTACGTGTGTGTGTAAATGAATGGATCTTTTCAAGTCATGACACACGTGTTTAACTCATCTCTGCTACTTGTGCCAGATTCAGACTTGCCAAACTAATCCCACAGAATTTCACAGCCAGTGTGAGGCTGTCGGATTTGTCAGCAGGTAAAGGTGGCCTCCTGCGATCATTACTCTGCACACAGTCTGCTTCTGTTGCAGGAATAAGAGGAGCTAATTGGGATTCATCCAGTGTGTGATGGCTTATTATCTGAATACACGTTGGAACTGAAGCTGGAGTTACTTTGGACCAGACCTGAACGTTTCTGGGACTGACTGTTTCGTTGGTGCTCAATAGTTTTAATGCAACTCAGCTGTTTTCAGGGAAATGAAAGTGAAGGAGCATTGTATCTAGAATTAGCATATCTTCAATAAAGTAAGTTCTCTTCTCTGGAATGACTTCCTGTCAGGAAAAAGTTCTGGACTTTGACTAGGCCATTCCAGAACTTTGATTTTCATCTGGTGCAGCTGTTCTATCGCTGATTTTTGACCAGCTGTTTTTGGGTGTAACTTTTACCTACAGCTGTTTTGATAATCCACATCCGGTTGCAGGTTAAGTAAATTTTTTTGTTCATTTTTCTGTGTAAAAACAAACTTAACTATTACAACATAAAATGTAATTGTTGGTCAGATTTGAGCTTTTTCTTAAATAATTAGAGTTTGTTACACTTTGCTGTCAGAATTGAGATCAGCTTAGAGTCACAAACAAATAATTATATCGACATAAAGTTGCAAATTTATTGACCTGGATTTTCTGATCAGTAGTAGTTCTGGACCTTTGAGCTCATCTAGAAATCTTTAGGACATTTGAACATATAGATAAATTCAGTTTTAGTTGAAATAAAACATAACATTTCAGAATCAATAGACTTTTAAATGTAACTTTTGTGGAAATGTTTTTTTTGGGGATTAAAATTCCTAATTCTGTTCCTGCTAAATTCATTTCCATGTTTTGCATGTAATCAGAAGTTGTTTACACAGGCTCTTATTGGCTTAATCACATGTTAATCACATTATTAGCGTATATGTAAATGCAGGCAGTGTTAGTGTTGGGTAACTATCAGCTGGAACGGTGCAGAGGAGCATAAATACACAGCAGGTCAGAAACAATCAGCAGGTCTGTTCCTCGTTTGTGGCTCTGAATAAACATTAGACCCTGTGTTTGTGTGTGTGCCTTAAATAAATCCCAAAGGAGGCGTGTGTGTGTGTGTTATTTATGTTTCTCACCCATCTTGACTTCTTCTCCGACGATTCGCAGGCCTTGCTTGTTAGCGATGTTGTTGTTTACTCAGTTTTTCCTGTCTAATCAAAAACTGTCCCAAGCAAACACTGGAACTGATAAACAAAGTAAACAAAACAATCAAAAACAAAATTAAAATGGATTTTCAGTTTCCATTAACAAAAATTTTACTTGAATAAAAACTAAACAATATAAAGCCAAAGTGGAAATAAATACTGCATTCAACTAAAAGAGTGCAGATTATTATATTGCCCTTCAGTAATAGTTAGATTTAAATAGAGGAGATGGTCACATCGACTACCTGATGCAATAGTTCACACTACATGATTTTTTGCTCCTATTTTTCCCTTAGACAATCTTAGAATGTTGGGACATTTTCTTCTTCTACAATTGTCGCTTGCGATTTTATAACCGATCATTCTGTAGTGTGTGGTGTGTTACGGTAGATCGTCGTGGCCGCTCCGATCCAAATCAGGGGGTTTCCCCGACTGGGACGTTAACGCAGCCTGTTGAATGTGACAGGCAGCCAATCAGAAAGCGAGGATTCTCCTCAGTGTTTTCTGAGGGGAAATTAGGGAGGGGAATCCCAAACAGCTGACGCCGCGCAACCCGAAGTCCAGCGGACATCGGAGATGATACGTGGAAACAACATTAATGTTTATTCAACATTTCGTGTAAAGAATATAGAAATGACAAGAGGAGGAGTTGGAGCGAAATTGCTACCGCAGTTGATAAACCCGGTAACTTTTCAGCTGTTCTTCGTTAACGTGACGTAAACAGGTTATAATGATTTTCATTCAGTCAGGACTTTACGCTGACACTATGCATTGCAGGTAGATTGTAGTAAAGCATCGATTAATGCCTGGTTTTAAAATTAGTTCACTGGACTTGTAGCCATTATTTTGTGCCCATTGTTGGACACCACAGGGCAGGACCGAACCCGATCGAACCGTTATACCTAGGATTTCTGTCGGCTAATGTGTGGTCTGTCAGGATTTGAAAATGGGCCGACAATCGGCAGACAGCTCTAAGATCGTTTAGTGTGCGCTGGGCTTTACACTAAGGAAATGAGGAAGGGAGGGTCAGTGGAGAGCACCGGAGTTGAGCCTTTTTTCATTCAGTGTCATTAACAGAAAGAGAAAAAGGCCGGAAACCGATAATTAAAATGAGGTCGATAGTTTTAATTTATTGTACGATTAAATTATGTATTGTTTATTGTGACAGGCCTACATACACAGATATTTATTTCTAGCTTTCCTACTATGATAAGTCACTAATTATAGGAGCAGAGGTGACGTCACACTGTGTGTGTGAGGAATCACTGCAAAACAGGGATTTATTATTTTAAAACAGATTTATTGACAGTGTAAATGTTTGACCTCTTACATTAGCAGTCCAGATATTAACATAATTTTTTTCTGTCTCTGAGAATGTAAACAATCACCTCAACCGGTAGATTCACAAAAATGTTAAAATCCAGGAAGTTCAGTCACATTTTTCCTTCTTATCATATTTTATTTCCAACACACTCGTTTAGTCCTGTACATCTTTTCTAGTTCTAGTTTAGCTCCTTAGTTGTTTCATTCCTTATATATTAACTTCTGTAAAACACTTTCCAGCTTATTTTCTGTGTTTGTTTCTTCACTTTTAAGCCAGAAACCATCACGGCTGTTGAACTTTGAGATGTTGGATCTCATTGAAATTCTCTCTGCAAACAGGATGTTGTCCGCCTCTGACAGGTTTCTGTCTGTCGTTCCTCAAGAAAAACATGATCGATGCTCCAATCATTGTGCTCGCCTTGTGTATCACAACGCCCAGCCGCTCCACAATAGGACAAGACGCAAACACAATGCCCCCTTACACTACAGTAAATGACACAATTACACACATACACAAACTGGAGGCGCATTCGCAGTTGAAATTATTCATTTCCCCATATGAAATGCGGTTATTGTTCCTTTCTCCTTCCCTCCCTATCAGGAGGTATTCACATGGACAAGAGGAGAGGGAAATGAGTTTTCAGAGGAGCCATAACCGGCTCCCAGGGTGGGAATAATGGTAATAATGTTTTATATGAAGCTCGTAGTGCAGGGGGGCTCACAGGTTGGCTAACTAAACTGGCCTCTGCCACTGAGGGCCTTATCTGTGGGAAAGTCTCATCACCTGGCTGGCAACCTGCTGTTGTTTGAAAGCTTCTCAGGATGAGTCACCTGACAGTTTGGCTCTTCTACTGAACCCAAACAGTACAGTTTGGAGAAAAAACAAATAGTTTATACAATGCAAATATGACAGAGTTACTCAATATTCCTGGATGCTCCTTCTTTACTTTCTGTCATGTTCTGTGTTTTCTGTGTATTTATTTAGAGTTTTCTGTGTCCCCGAGTCTTCGTGTTGCCCTGTCTTCCCCTTGATTGTTTCCCAGGTGTGTCTCGTTTCTGTGATTACCCTCCCGTGTATTTAATGTCACCTGTGTCTCAGTCGGGTCCTCGTCTAATGTGTGGTCAGTCCTTCGTCTTGTCCATTCTGTTTACCAGTTGCTACCGGCGTTGAGCCCTGGCTTCTGCTCAGTCGTGCTGCCTGGTTGTGTGGACTTTTGTGGGACATTCATCATTAAAATCATTTATTCATCCTACCTGGGTCTGCTGCGTCTGCCTCACCACCCCTCACCGCACCGTTTCGTGACACTTTCATCTTGTGAGATTTTTTTGTATTTTTTTTCACTAACAAATTTGTTTTCTCCACATAGTTCAATATGATAAACCAAGCAATCTGAAAAAAGGTTGATTCCAATTTCATTAAATAGAAAAAAATGACTATATTCCCAGATAATTTTTCTTTCCCTGTCCATCAACTAAACATGATGTCAGGAAGACATGTGACCACGATGCTGCTGAATATTTTACAAACTCTTTTTTTCCTCTTTCCTTCATTATAATCTCCCCGTCCGCCACAATGAGCTTTAGCATCTCTGCAAATAAAACTATACATCAAGTTAGCGTTGAGGATTATTGAAGTCTAATTAAGAGACCAAATATATTAAATATGAGTGATTTTGACTGATGGCAGGTGAAATATAAAGTCTTACTGAATATTGAATTGAAGCACTTCATTTGGATTGAGATTCTGTTCATGTTAATATTGCAATACACATCAAAAGGCTGATCAGTGTTCAAATAATAACTTTTGTATTTGTACTTCAAAAAAGGGCCAGAAAAAAATGTGTTTGGAAAAGTATGAAAGTTTGACATCAAAATGTCCAGGAAGTCTGGAAGCATGTTTGCCTCAAATATGAAATATTGCATCATCAAACCTGCTCCAACAGTAGAAACACCTTTAGCTTGTGTAATTTGCTGTGGTTAAGCAACATGGACCAACAGGACTCCACCTGGAGTTAGTTTGGTTTTCTGATGAGTCATATTTCATCACAGTCAACTGAACAGGCTGCAGAGTTCTGTTTGCTCTGCTTCCTCTCTACACCCCAGTGTAATCTTGAAAAGGTTTGCATTAAATACCAATAAAGTCCATCGTAATTTCGTGATCTCAGGTTTATGTTGTGTAATGCTGATGTTCTGGCTAAACCCAAAGGCTCCATGCTTCCTCACTATGGGCACTTAAACGTTGGGCTGCTATAAAAGAGCACATTGAGAAAATTACAGATAAGTAAGTGAGGTGTTTTAGAACTGCATTGATTTCTTGTTTTGCTCCTGCAGGTTTCAGCTAAATGAGCAGTCTGTCTGTATATTACACAGACAGCCAATTTGCAATCACTGTGCCATTCCTGCAGCAGCGAGTGTGCTTCCTACAAAAATCTAAGAAAAGCATTTGCATTTTTAGCCTGGCTCATTCCTTCATCCTTTATAAATGATTCAACCAATTCTTAAAAATAAATAAATAAAAAAAAAAAACTGCAAGAATCGGTATAATTGGGATTTTTTAACTTTGAGGATGCGGCGCAATCAAACATGTTTGACTGCAGAGTTATTGGAGTCTACAGTGTTTGCTTTTGTTTCCAACATCCTCAGATAAACACAGACTGAAAAAAGTAATAATTCTAGTTACAGTTATAGCTATGCTGTGTCTCTAAATCAACATGTACAAATTAATTTCAATATTAAATATTATCTGTATAATATTTGTTTTGCTATTACTGAATAGTGGCTGC
The DNA here is from genome assembly GCF_002775205.1 of Xiphophorus maculatus. NCBI lineage: Eukaryota > Metazoa > Chordata > Actinopteri > Cyprinodontiformes > Poeciliidae > Xiphophorus > Xiphophorus maculatus. The sequence goes on from NC_036457.1 coordinate 3,166,911, forward strand.
TTTTAAAAGGCCAACCACCAGAACTTTTTAAGGATATTTTTTAAATCTTATGCTATCTGATTCTGATCTACAAATTAATCAGGAACCAAAAGGCTCCAGAACTGGAGGGATAAACAAGGAATCTGTCGACCCGTAACAGATAACCTTGGAGAGAATCAACTTTAAACTTTATTTTCAGGGAGGATTTTCTAAAACGCTGCTTCAGAAACTCAGTTTGATCCAACTTATTTTTTTAGCAACAAAGTGATTCCTAGAAAATGTTGGTCTTAAAACTTGACATTAACTGGTAGTTCTCAAACTTTTCAACTTTCTGCCAACAAACTAACAGTGGAGGAGTTTTGTCATCCTGTCATTTATAAAGCAAAGTAGATTTACTAGCATGGCACTGCTAATACACACGGGGATTCAAAGTGCTTTATGCAAAAGTAGCATTAAGTCGCATATGTGCAACCAAAAATTGATAGTATTTTGTCTGTCATTCTGTCGCAATTTGTCAACAAAATTATTATTTTACTTTCAAAACAGTTTTATTGAAAAAGTTGTCTCCATACACAGTTTAGTTGTTGTTTCTTGATTAAAACATCCTAAAGCTAAATAAAGAAATAAGCTTTTTACTGCTTAAAGTGCATCAAAATCATTCCTGGATCATTTGTAGCAAAGGATGCATCTGCAGCTAAAATAGTTTTAACATCAAAAAGCCCTTTATGCTTGACTTAGCATCAGTACAGTGTAGAGCTGATCTAGTGTTTAATTTTTGGGTAAACTAATTATTAATTGGATAGCAAAAAATGCCTAATAGATTTTTATTTTTGCAGAATTTGAACCAGGTGACATTCTGGGTAGAACATATTTACAGATAAAGGTTTTTTTGTTTTTTCTTAAATGCAGAATATATATATTTTTGTACAGTTTTGGCTTAGTTACCCCTCTAATGTGTATAATGCTGTTAACAATTGATTACTAAATTGGTTCACGATACTCTCAATAATAATTAATCACAATTAATCCAAATAATCATTTCAGTTAAACCAAGCAGGCCTCAAATCTTGCAGACGTTATTACAAATTAATCATTACTAAAAAAAAAAGGTATTGTATGATGTACGTGTCTGGTTTTAAATAACAGCGTGGCATTTAAAATGTGTCTGCTTTTGTTGAAATCTTGGTAGTTTGAAGAAAGGTTCCTGATAACTGGTCAGCTTTATGTTCTTGTCTCCTCTGATGTCCCACTTTAAACGTCATTTTCAGCTGAATCTGGGCTGCTTTGTAAAATGTCAAAATGGTCTGATAGAGGAAAGTACAAAGTGTGTGTGTGTGTGCGTGCAAAGGCTGCATGAATAGCTCGGTAATTGTCTGCTGACATTTGTGCGTGCTGGTGTGAAAATTGTAATTCTCACCTTGATGTATGAAGGATTGAGCTATCAATCTACTTTATAGAGAGTGGAGTGGAAAAGGAGGATAAAGAGAGTTGGAACGAAGGATAACAGAGACATTTGGAGCAAAAATGTGACGACAACTTGTGCAGAAAGTCGGAGAGAGAGAGGGAGTTCAGTAAAAAGGAAATTGGACAGAATAGGATTGTAAGAGAGAACGAGAGAAGTGACACAAAGGGATAAAACCACATTTTTAATGTTTAATTCCTGAAAAGTATGAAGGGAAAATGATATCGTCTAGAAATATATGAGCAGGAAGAGAAGAGCTAAGAGATAAAGAGCTAAGAAGCAGAATCACGTCCAACTCGAGGAACAACAGCAAGTCGACAGGGAGCAAATGAACTGGTTCAGAGCAGACAGAGAACAAGCTGTTTTCTCTGTCACCAGTCATTTGTGCTCCACGTGTCATTTCTCCATTCAGCGCTGGTCACAGCCAGCTTCTTCTGCTTCAAGCCAAGCTTTCATCAATGCAATCACAGCATTTTCTGGCAGGTTATTGTTTATAACATGTCAGAAATCACTAAGCAGTGGGGCGACCATGCAGGCCCGTCTTTGTGTACAGTTTGCACAAATTAAGATGATCTTCCACAGAGCGACCGCTTTTTCTCTCATCACTGCAGGATGTTGTTTACAACTTGGTTTGTTTCCAGTTATTCTAACGCCTGCAAAGCTTTGATTAATGTCAGTCAAAGGCCAGCTGGTGGTTCATGTGCAGCTTAACTGACTCAAAATGAAAAGTATATTTGTAACATCTTACTTTTTTTGTAAGGGTTAGTTTGGCGTTTCTAATATTTCTGACTTCCTCAGTTTGAAGAATCAAAGTTCTGATTGTGTTGATTAACTTTGAAGGACTGTTGTTGTTTGTACTTGGTGAATAGTCCTGGCTATTTTCTCTTTTTCCAGAACATTCTTATCTTAAAAAGTCAACATCCGTGTGTAAAGTGTGTTTGCAGAGAAATGATGACACCCTCCTCACTTTTTGTGAGGAGGGTGTCCAAATTTGACTATATGTCCAGAAGGAAATCAAGAACATTTAAAATATTGTGATGTTTCAGCAGTCTTATGCAGAAATATTTGCTTTACGCAAGCAGACTGTCAGAGGAAATGACATCGATGGGATCCACACACATCTGACAAATATGGAAAACTCAGAGCACAAATACTGTTTTAAAATGTCAAATCATATCCTTCCCACTTATTCATTCTATTCTGACGCCCACAGTCAGAAATGGCTCCATTCAAGTGTAATTGCATTTTGTAGCATTAAGTTAACAGATAATGTGTGCAGAGAAACAGACATGAGAGCTCAGACATCCATCCATACACACCAGCAGTGTGTGAGGAGTTTTCTGCTCTGCTGCTGCTCCACACTCTGTGTGCTAACTTATGCATATTACTACACAGTGTGTTGACTTTCTGTCTCTACTACTACTCTAAGGGCTGAAGAATAAAAATAATGATCACCCACCTCCATTAATACACAGAAATGCAGCTCAAACTCTCTCAACTTTTAAACCTGGCACATTCTGTCTCTCCTGTTAGAAACACCAATGTCTTAATTTAACTTTATCTGATGTCAGTCAGAAATTGTCCCTACTTACTCTACAGGTGGCTAAATGAAGGCATCAATGTGACATTTTATGAGATCCACACAAACAGCCAAGAAAAATGAAAAATACGGTTCTCTAGAAATTATCGCCTGGGTTGCTGACTCCTCCTGGGTCTCAGGAGGAGTCTCCACAGGACACTGTGCTTCATGTGTTTTTTCAGAGCAGGTTGCTGCCCAAATATTTGCCTGTAAAAACAATAAGCAAACTCTTTTCCATCAAGACCAATTGCAGATATTTGGCAAAGGATCCAATTTATCAGCCGACCATTAAAATCGCCTGACTTCCTCTTACACTGATTTGGTGAAGATGAACTGAAAGCTCCAGGCTTTCACCAAACACTGCTGCAAGATTATTCTGATAAATGAAACAATTAACTTAATCATGCCTCAATGCAGATGTGTAGAAATAAAGACATTCATTTGGATATTTATGCTTGCATTTCAAATCCTAATGAGGCTCTTCTGATGTAATTTCCTATAAAGTCTCATATTAATAATCCAAATTGCAGAAACAATATTCCATTTAACATTACAGTCTGGCTGAAGGATTTGAGTTGTTTGAGTCCCCAAAGTTTCTTTTTGCTTTGTGACTGATGCTAATCCCTCTTCAGGGTTTTATTTCCAGTCCGACACGAGGCCGAGGAAAAAAAGAAGCAGATACATTTCTGATGTTTGTACCGCCGTTGTTGTAGCCGTCATCTGAAGCAGAGCACGTTCCAAGCTGTCAGTGTTGTCATAGTTGTTATTGTTGTGCTTGCTGGGGCTAATAGCAGATATATCCGCTCCATTAGCTGTTAATCTCTTCGCCAAGAGTGTGAAGAAAGCAATATAACCAGGAGGATTCAAGGAGGACTGATATGTCCAACAATTCCTCAGCTCTCCTCTGGAATCATTTCTTTCTCCATTTGTCCACTCAGAGATAAACGCGGCTCCACACACCTACAGAAACCTTCACACATCTGCTGTCAAAACCTTTAATGAGTTTCAATCTTGTCTCTTCAACTCAAAGACTGTTATTAGTTTTTTTTTTATTTGGGTGCCATTTATCATCACATTTCTTTGCAAAAGCCTTGATGAAAATTAAAGGTGAAGCAGAGAGGGAGTGGATTTGTGTTTCTGTGTGAAAGGAAAGGGGTGAGAGGAAAACGTGGAGAGAAAAAAACAATAAATACACAATGTATTTTGTCTCTTCTGTGAAGTTTTTTTTATTAATGCCTTTTGCTGAGGCTGAATTATTGCCCTGCTTGCAAGCTGCTCTGCAGTGTTTGCTGCCCTCCCCTCTTCATCTCACACAAACCCACTCTGAGCATTTCTATACACACACAGCAAAGGGAGGTTTTCCAGAGGCAGGTGAGGAATTTCGAACAGCTATGATTCGATAAGCATTTCTGAAGACTGCAGTCTGGATGTTTGTGGATTAGAGAGACATGGTGGGGCAGGAATGTCTCCTGAATTATAGATGTAGGAAGTTTTATCAGGCAGAACAGAAAGAAAACCTCCTGCATTTATAGAAGTGTACATCGGTTTTGGTTTGGTAAGCGCAACCTCGGCTGAAACGTGGAAATCAAATCCTTCAAACTGCTAAGATTTACTGACACAGGGAAGACGTGGAACGAGTGTTTGTGCTTGTCTTTAACAGCAGTTTTGGATTTCTGTCGGCTTTCTTAGAAAGGAAAGATTTACAACTTACAGGTCAAAGCTTTAAGTGAAGATGGAGGAAATTGAGGAGGAAGAGAAGCTGATTGGCTGAACCGTTTCACCAACATTATTCCCAAACCTTCTTTGAGGCAATTTTGGATGAAGCATTTGTCGAGACGTTTGATGTGGATGTTTATTACTCGAACAATAGAAAATCCTCATTTTTAAAAATTATGCCAGCAAATAGTTTGGTTTTCTCTTCCAAGGCCTGAAGCATTTTACAGTCTTTAAAGTTTTAGATATTAAAGTAAAAATATGATGAACTTGACAATCAGTCGTTGTTGGGATGAAGCCTTGTGGCCAAATCCACACAAATGGTTCAACAGAAACAAAATCCTGCTGGAGCATTTTGTAAAATTGTTCCAACCTTGTGGAATATTAATGGAGAAGACTTAGTGCTGTCAGGTTTTCTAAAAAAGGTTTGCTAATATTCATAGTGGCTTTATTAAAAACAATTAAAACATTCAGGCTATGCTGCTTCTGCAATAAAATATCAATTTACTCACAGGCGCTTTAGTAATCCTTACACAGGATGGCAGTAAATGTTGCCAGCTCTGTATACCTTTTATGATTCTTGTAGGCCAATATTTAATCATCTGTTTTATGTTGAGTGCACAGCATGTCAGCATCTTTGAACATAAGCAGATAAATATTGAAAGTTTTGGGAGCAACACATGTTCCGTTTAGTTTAAAATGAACATTTTTAAGAGGCTTATTTTATACCCACAGCATCTCCTGACACAAATCCTCACACTCAGAAAATAAAGACAATGGATGTGCTGTGATTTTTGGCTGTGTTTACAAGAAAAATAATCACACAGAGAAAAAAAATGACAGGATGTTTTGCGCTATGTTTTCGCTCACACAGTGCATACTCTCCACTGGGACAAAAAACCCAGAAGATCAACCCTGCACATGTGCAAACTGCTGATTAATAGGAGCTGCTGCTTCTCTCTGCTATTGACTGAACGGAGTTGAAGAAGAAATGTGCAGCATGCTGAAAATGCTGGTGATTGGTCCAAAAATATGCAACATCTATTAGGAAACGTGTTGATTTAAAGTTTAAAGCACAACATTGACTGTTGATATCTTTACAAATTTGATAAGATAAATCAACCATTACTCTGTACTTGTATAGGGTTTAATAGAAAACATCTCCATGTAGTTTTAATAATTTTTAGCAGTTTATTCTCCATTTTCTTTTTATATACATGTGAAGGGTAAAACCTGCGTCTGTACAAGGTAACTTTTAAATCACATCCCATCTGTCATCTCATAAATATGCATGCAGACACACACCTGCACACGCACACCCACACACACACACACACACACACACACACAGAAAATAAGCCTTGGTTGTTTTTCTTCTCAGTTCTGAACTTGATTGAACAGAGATTTAAAATCTTGCATGGATGCAGGAAAAATTCTGTAAATAAAAGACGAAATATACAGAAAAACCTATAAATACAGATATCTGTGAATGTCGTCTGCTCTGCTTCTCATATGAGCTGTGGTGGATGCTTTACTGTCTGGCACTTTCCTGGACCATGAATATGCAATTTGATCCTGTGTTGATCCCTGTTGGGACTCTCCACCTCATCTCGGCTCTGCTGCCTACACAACCAGGTCAAAGGTCGACTGCAGAGTGTACAAAACCTGAAGCAAGAATCTAGTTCCTGAAATTTAATTTCTATTCTTTATCTTGTGACTGAACCTGATCTTCTTTAGCAATAGGCTGCTTTAGTTTTTTATGGTAATGTCTTAAGAAAAGAAACTAGAGTTTGAATGAAGATTTGTTTGCTCTGCTTTTATTTCTAATCATTCTGTACCAATAATAGGCAGATTGGTGGATTTGATGGGTTGTACCCAAATAAGAGATTTTAGCTGATTGAGATGATGAACCATTTTAAAGGGTTTATCATATCATGTTACCACAGCAGCAGCTTTAGGCTCCATGTGTTGGTTGGACCAGATCATAGTAATCAGAGGAAAAAACACAGATTTTGATTTTTGTGTGCATCCCATCACATTTGTGTCTGGTTAAAGTAATAGCACAGGGTGGCATATTTAGAGGCAACTAGCAGGCTGTCTAAAATTAAAAACAAATATCAACAAGGTGCTAAAAAACTGATGAAAACATTAAGGATGTTTCAGGAAAGCTGAAACTGATGAATGAGGTGCAGAAACCTCCCAATTTTAGAGAAGAAATCCTCTAAAGATGTGATATTTATGTCTGTAGGTCCAGTGATATATCAGCAGAACTTTAGTTTTCATAAAGAAAACTTACATTTCTGCTTAACTTGTGAGACATTTGGTTTCCACTTACCAACTCACACAACCTTCAGTCATAAAATTATGTTGTTTGTCCTTTAGTAGTGATTATGTCACTTTTAGTCAACGTTATATTTTATGTTATGTTTATATTATAGATGAAAAGCTAAAAATGCTAAAGTTCAAATGCTAACATTAAAAAACATGATGTAGTTTTATTATTACATATTTACTAATTTTCTCTTCCAATAATGAGCAAAATCCAATCAAGTCTTTGAATTTATTTTTTAGGTGCCGTTAAAAAGCTGCAGAGTTAATATCAAACTTCAGCGTTGGATATATTTTTTCCATTCATGCAGTTTATCAGCTTCTAACAGAATTACAGAAAAAAACTCTTTTACATTTAGATGTAAAGATCTTAATCTTGATCTGCACATTTTCATCAACGTTTTCTCCAGTTATTTATTCCGCTGCTGTGAATTTGGCTCTGCTTTTAGAGATGAAGTTATTGTAAAGGGTGTGTTTGCTCTTTTCCAGAAGATAATGTCAGGTATTACAATCCTTATCAGTTTTTAATAATCACAATGGTTGGTTTAACCAGAGCAATAATAAATTAAATATCATAATGATTTATATCTTTCACTTGCTGTCCCTCATCTCCTGATCTGTGATTAAAACTCTAAACTAAAGAGAACAGACAGATTTCACTTAGAACTAAAGACAATAATAATGAGGTTTTTAATGATCAGAATGATTGATTCTGTTTGAAAAGGACTGTGTGAACATTTTACAGATCAGAACCTGACAACCTGATGTGAGAAAGAAGTTCCTCTGTAATCAAAATGCAGTTACTCTCAGGCTGAAGGTTTGTGCTCAGATATTTGGATGAATGCGTGTGTGTGTGTGTGTGTGTGTGTGCGCGTGGCTGTGTGTGTGTGGTGAACCAGAAAATAATGTAGAAACCAAACAAGCTGCTGCTTCAGGGAGCGATCTATACTCAGCCTTAAATTGATGACAGAGATGCTTGTGAGCGTATGAGTGTGTTCTCCTGGTTTCTGCTGGGCGAAACAGCGTTGAAGAAAGAAGATGAGAGAGAAAATGGATGAGGTGGTGTTTGTCCTACTGTGTATATTCTCTGTCTTTGTGTAGTAGTATTGATGTTGGGGTGCTCTCCCCAGACCTGAGCTCAATAAGCCCTGACTTCAAACAAACAGCAGCCACTTCACCCAGGGAGGAGAGCAGAAAGAACCAAGAGGTGAAAAATAAATGAAGACAAAGGAGAGAGGGCAAGAAAATAAGCAAGTGTGTCTGGCTGCATAAAATAACAGAACAGAAGAAGGAGAGATGGGGAGAGATCAAGAGCAGAAACATGAATGTGGGTGGAAGAAAAGAGTTTAAATGGAAGAATAGATACAAATGGCAGGATGAGAAACATAAAAGGGGAACAAAATGCTGCATCTCATGTTGCTGATGCAACCAAGGCTTTGATTTCTGTTTTTAGATCAGAAACACCGTCTTCCTGTCAAATTAGTGTGACTTTCCGCTTTAAGTTTCCCTGAGCAACTTGAGCATCTTCTCCCTATACACAACAATATAGCAGAAAATAATAGTACACATCCTAACTGACAGCAGAGCTAAAATAAATGCATCAGTGGCTTAAAAACAATGACAATGATGAATGAAAATACCTATTTTCATCCATCATCTGTCCCTTCTTGTTCCCAAACAGCAACCCAATCCTCGTCTTATTTACCTGCAGCTGCACAAATGTTAGAACAAGAGCTAAAATGCACATAATGATGCAATAAATCCAGTAATGAGGAGACGAAGTAGAGAGTCTGAAATCACAGAAACTCAGAACAGTTTGGTTGTTTTTTATTGGAGTGCAGATGAAGTTTCAAAATATAAAACAAAAAAAGCTTTCAAAGCCAAACAAGTCATTCATTTTTTGATCTCTAGCCAGTAATAATTTTACTTGTAAATTTGTGGTAAAGCACTTTCCTAGAACAGTATGAAGGAATGAGTGAAGCGCCTCTGTTGTAGACTGAGTTGTAAATAATTACTGGTGTTCCAGCAAACACAGAAATCTGCAATCTCTGTGTTTGTGAAAGGAAAAAAATCCAGCATGGCGAGAAACAGGCTGTAATTTAGGAGGAAACTCTATTTTTTTTCCCTTAACTCAACCCAGAGCTGAGGGAAAATGGAAACGAGCCAAAAACAAACAAAACCACCCAAATACTCCTACACTAAGCTGAAGAGGTAAACCTCAGTTTCCTGGACAAAATTTAGATAAACAATACTTTCACTGGAATGACTTGAATGAAATATTTCACCATGCATAAGATCTGTTTATATGAAATTTGTTTGCATGTATACATCTCACCAAAAAGTGTGGCATTTCCTTAAATACTGCAAACAGGCACCGTTTTATGTGACTTAGTGGTTCCAAAGAGCTGCGACTGTTTGCCTGCCTGGTTTGCAGGAATGTAAAAGTGCAAATGATAGATGACTAGATCCATATCTCCACCTTCCATAAAGTCTGAATGTTGGCAACAATTATTTTCACTGAAAAAAGATTTGGAGTAAAATTTAGAATAAGATTGCAGGGCAATTTCTTCAAGCTTTTTCTTTAATCCAGAAGAAACTTGATTGAGAACAAACTGCTTCTTTCAGAGGCTTGGATCACAAAGCTTTAGGGTCCAAAAAAAGATATAAATAAAAATAAAATATAAAACAAGCATATTCTTCACTTGGAACCCATAAAACTGGAGGATGTAATTATTTTTACATGCTAGGATGGTGGCCAAGAAGGGTCAATAAAATGTAAAAACCACAACACAACAGCAAAAAGCCAGAAAATGACTGGAATGGAAGATAGCGACTTTCTCATAAATGATGTTAGCATACAAAACAGAATTTGGTGAAATTGAAGCTGTGCTAGTTTATCATGACTTTTCTTTTAGCTTAATTTGGTTTTAGCATCACATGAATTTGTTTTGCTATTGCGTTAATCTTGATTAAATAGGTGTAAAAGAGATGAGTTTTTATTTTTAATCTTTTCGGGTATTATTAAATTCTTATCAATAAATTTGTCCTGTGGTGTTTTTTGTAGTCATATTAATCACAACAACAACAGAGTTTTTGAGTCACAGAGTTTCCCTGTAAAATAAACTTTTTGTTTGTTCTACTTCGCCCCGCCTGATTAAATGCGACATGAAGCAGTGATCCACAGCCACTGGTGGATCACTGCTTCATCTCCTCAGTGAGCTGAACTACAAAGAGCGATGGCACCGCTCTGACACTCATCTAAAGATCTAACGTTATCTTACACAGCAGTTTGCTGTTTTCTGGGATAACAAGATTGTCATAAAACAACAAGAAAATTAATTGGTAAGCTTCAGAGACCAGGTTTAGGAAGGAAATCAGGTAAATTAGTTGTCGTGCTGTGAGTTCGTCTAGCTCTGATGTTTTGTTCAGCATCTGACCCCAGTGTGACTAATCCCTCCCATCTCTGTTTTCTTTTGTTTGTTTCTTTAGCCTGTATAATCTGTCTTCCGGATGCTTATCTCTGTGCGGTTTTTGAATTAAGGATTTCACTTCCAGCTTTTGCCACATAATGCTTAATCCGCTGCTAAAAATTCATATTCATGTGTTTGCCTCATTTCTGCAGAGCATTTTTCTTGTTGCTTGTGTATTTCGCACGACTAAATCCTCAAAATATATTAAGCATCTCAGCATGATTTTGTTTGTTTGCCATTTTTATACAAAATATCCTTTAAAGATTTCCTTTCCTATGATCAAAATGGCTTTAAAATATTGTTATATGACAGTAAATCCATGAAACTATACAGAAATCAAATGCTTAATGGCATCTTGCTCATACATTTACAGCAACTGCCAAATTAATTGCCACCCCTGGTAAACGAATGAAGAAATCTTGAAATGAATTCATCCCTCATGGCAGTGGCTTGATTTCACACTAAAAAAATCTACATTTTATTTGAGAACATTTATTCACTGGGAGAAAAAAATCCTGCATTAAATGTTTATGATGCATCTTTCTAACAACCAAGAACTAATTGTAGATTAGATTGTTTTTGGCTTTTATATAATATACCACAGGAAACTGAAAAGCTGTTGATTTACTATAAGCTTGGTTGGATTGTTGTGGCAATGATGACATCGACATTAACTGCAAAGTTTTTAAATGTTTAAAACGAGGCTCAGTATTTGTTCTGATTCATGTGGATGAAAACTTTTCTTAAACCGATCCCATGTTTCATGATATTATTTTTTAAAACAAGATATTTGTTTTTATGAAGACTAAAGCTGCATTTTGATTTAAAAAATGACTATTTCTTAGATTTTCTTTTTCTTTACAATGGAATTAATTTGTTCAAATCACAGATGTAAATTATCCTGTTATGATGACATATTCACTTCTTTTAAAGGTTTTTACCTTAAAAACCCCTACAGAGCAAACGGTGAGAGGGGAGTTTGCTGTTTTGTCTGATCATTTTAGAGCACATGACTAAGGAAATTTCTCCTCCTCCTGATAACCGCCGTCTCTCTGACTTCAATTTGCCTCTAAGCAACAGAAGCAAACTAATAGAAATAAGACTTGTTTTGATGCTTTATTACAGTTATTACAAAGGTGATTCATCACAATATAATAGAGGAGATGACACATGCATGTTTGTGTGTTCATGTTGTGCAGCCAAACAGGAGATAATAAAGACACAGACACACAGGAGTTATGTCTGGGATGTAATAGGTAATCCATCATCTGGCGCCGATTTTAACGTGATGAAGGAACAGAATTTTGCAGAAAAAGATTTTTTTCTGATCTCTGTTTCATTAAAAGTGCCTGGCTCTGTTTCATTTGGTTGTTCCACATTGTGCACAATAAGCTATAATTCTTCTCCTTTTACACACAAGCAAGCACAAACACGTCTTCAAAGGAAAATTTTCTCATTAGTAGCGGTCGCCCTTCCTCTTTAATTCTTCAGCTCTTTGCCTTTTGCACTTGAATTGCTGTGACAAGCTGTGACGCAGAGCCTCACTGAAAATATAAGACGCCTGATGCCGACAGTAGGACAACGGAAAGCAGCTCGTAATTCTAAAGGATAGTCAGACTTTGAACTAGCTAAATCTATAACCATATACCCGACAAAATGACTTAAGCATTAAGAACAGAAATGTGTATGAAATTTAATGTAGTGTATCTTCTGTCCCTTTTTTATTAAATTCTAGCAACAGGAGACTCATAATGGTAGTTGAAACCCTGCTGACCCGTGTCCAGAATTCCCAGAAGAAGTTTTAAGTTTCTATTTTATCCCGTTTCCCCTGGCCGTGTTAATTACATTTCAGCTCCCAGAGGCTGGAATAATAGTTTTAACTCACATCTGTGGGTTCTGTAAGGTGAGAGGAAAGAGCAGCAACATTTCCTCCTAGAAAAGAGACAACAAAAAGATATTAACTGAAAGGAAGAGATTTTCCCAGGTTTTTGTTACAAGTTTCAACTCTATCGACTGAAATGATGCATCATCACATGGATGCCATCTAGTCTGCCTAAAATGTTGCCGTGATGAGGTTAACATGAGGTGACGTGGTAATTCCTGTTTGAATTAAAACTGTAGGCTAAAGCATCACCTCATAACCAAATCTAATTAAGATGACGTTATTTCTTGTCTATTCTTGAATTATCTCCCCAGAGCAGAGTGGGAGGAATATATCTGATCCAATTATAAAGCTACAGATAACATGAACAGGTTGCTTTGAACCATGAGTAGCCCATAGGGTCAAAGGTCAGTCACAAATCTTTGTTCCAAACCCTTCAGGCCCAGTTGAATCTTTGGCCCCGTCCCGATATTGATCCTTCTCCCCTCTGTGAAGTACAAGCTTGCAGAAATCGTAGAATTGACGGAACTGGTTACATCATCGACTAGCGCCTCCGTGTTGTAACTGCAACATCCAAAATGACGAGACTCTTTGCTGTTTTGCTAAAAATGACAGCAGATCTACAACAAGTAATGGATTTTAAATCTACATTATTGGTATTTCTGCTTTCCAAAGTCATTGCAGGAGAAATTTAGCTGTTTAAATTTGGTTTGTTATGTCTTACTGAATACAGAGCAAAATTGAATTGTGTTCACATGTGCACAGTAAGGTGAAGCAAAAATTATTTTAATGCGTTACATTTAAAAACGGATTTTTTAAAAATATGAGACGCAGCACTGCCATATTTTCAGCTTTTAATTCAAAACATCACACACGCTCAAACCCCTCAGCAGGAACGAAGTTATGAAGGGCATCAGAGTGGAGGGGTGAGGATTGGGACCGGGTCTACGTCTGAGTGACTTACAAGTGACCTTGATCCAAGTCTCAGAGGTGAATCTCATTTTCTGTTTAAAGTAAAACCGGATGGATGTCACATGGTAGAGAAGGTTCAGCTCCAGGTCTTTGCTGCATGTCTTCCCTGTTCTCCGTCTCCTATTCCTTGCTAGCTACTAAATCTAGAACGCTTCAAAAGCAGTTAATCCAGAAAACCTTGTACTTAACGATAAAATAAAAACCGAAACAAGGTAAGATTAACACACACAACATAGAGTATGACGTTAAAAACCAGTAAACTGAAACACAACATTCAAATTGGAGCCATGAAACCCTCAGAGCGTGGCAGATTTAACAACGCTCACTTTTCTGACAAACATTTTTGAGCTTTTGCCGCTTTTTTATGCTGCATTTCCTGCTCTGTTCAGATATTTCTACAGATGATATGATATGCCGCCACATTTTAAGATATTTTGTGTCATTATTAACAGTGTAAGGTTGTTGAAATGGGCTGAAATGTTAATGTGGGACTCGGACTGACAGCTGTTCTCAGCAGAGTTCGATAAAAAGTCTATTTTCAACATTTAAAAGCAACATTTACATGTCAAGCCGGTGTTTTCCACTGAATAAGCCAGTTTAACTTCATAAGTTTTTTCATCTTTTTAGTGATTTAGTCCTACATCTGCAAAACAGTTTGTGGATTTTTGAAATCCATGATGTTTACTGATCCCATATTTAGGTTTCCTCCCCCCCTTGCTAATGCACTAACTCAAATATTTGTACAGTGAGTAAATAATCCGTCTTAACACCATAAATCCTCATCTGATGAATTCAGGTGGAATTTTCACACTACTTCTGCAATAATTTGTCAGAAATACGTTTTTAATGAATCTGTTGATCAGAGAACCTGTAGTGTGCCTTTCACTTTTAAAAAATCCAGCTTTGATTCACAAATAACTGTTTCATTAAAATGTAACAGGATTTAGTCATTTTTAATACAACATTTGCTGAAAACTGTAATATTTTGGAGCGTTTTCCGTGTCAGAAGCTTGCTCTTGAATGTAACCCGCCCAGAGATGCAACCTGACAGCTCATGATTCCTCCTTACTGAAATGTTTGGAAGTAGTAGATAGGAATCCACTGTCTTCCCGTGTTAATGTGCCGGTTTCTCTGTGTTCTGCATCCTCTCTGTGTCTTCCTCCCCGCTGTCTCTCTCCACTGTGAGCTGTCAGAGCGTATGCATTGACCGTGACACCTGGCTGTGTGTGTGGGAGTGCTGGATTCAACTTTCTCATTATAATTCTAAATGTATCAGTCCGTCTCGTCTGGATGAATTAATAGGTTCCCTTGGTGGTAAAACACACACACACACGCCTGCACAGGCCCACGCCGTTTGTCCGGCGGTCGGTGCCTCAGGTCTGTTAATTGAATGTCTGTGTTCATGTTAGCGGCCGTGAGAGGCATTGAGAGGATGCCACGGCGCATTAAGGAGACAAGCTGTGTGTGTGTCTGTGTCTTGTAAATAGGATTGGACCTTGAACGCAGCTCCTCCTGAGCTCCTAGCGAGACAAGACACAAACAAATCATGCAGTGGCAGCGCGGCCGCAGGTGTGTGTTAAATAGAGAGAAGCTTAATCGTTCTTTCTTCTTGTTTTTCCATCTTTTCTTTCCTCCTCTTCCTTGCTTTGTTCTGTTTTAACTCTTTCTCCGTTTCTTTCTTTGTCCACATTTTCAGGCTCTTTCAGTTGTTTTTGTTCTTCTTTTTCATTTTGTTCGCTCCTGTTACCTAATCCTCTTGTGGATTCAGTTTAATTAATTCTCCATCAGAGCCTTTAATACTTGTTTTCTTGTTACCTCTCGTCTTTCTCCTTCCATTACAGGTTTTCTATGATCCAGTTTTTCTCTTTGCATTTTTCTTATCTTTTCTGTTTGTTTTATTTAATCCTTTCTGCTTCCCATTAATCGTCTTCATCTTCCAGTCTGTCACTGTCGGTCTGTTAGGTGGTTTTTCCCATGAAGACTTAAACTTTCCTCATAACATTAAAATTATCTTTTTTGTCCTTTCTGTTGTTTCTTTATATTTCATTTCTTAGTCACTCACTATGCATGTTGCTTTTCTTCTTTTATAGAGTTTTATAAAATCAAGTTTTTTCTTTAAAAATGTAATGTGGTCATTTATTTTTAATGAATTGTTTAGTTTAGTATTTTTTATCAGTTTTCTAAACATTGTTTTTGTTTTGCATCATGTATTTAAGATGATGAGTATCAGGGCCGTTGTAGATGATTGGGGGGAAAAAACTGGCAACAGAGGAGAAAATTTCTACTTTTTCACAAATAAAAACTTGGATTTTGTATTTTTGATGTGAAAGAGTTGCTGAATTGCTAAAAGAAAATGAATAATTTCCATGATTAAAGTGTGACATTTACGATATTAGAACTGAAATATTCTCTGAAATAACTGTAAAGTCTGAAATTAGCATATAAAAGACTCTCTGTGAGCACCTTGAAGAGGATTCGGAAAACAAACCTGAGAGAGAAGAAGCTGCAACATGTTCTGATCCAGGAACAGATCAACCATTTACACGTTGAAAATATCTTCTAAATTTATCACTTAAACCTCAGAGGACTTCTGGCAGTTTTTGTTGCAAATGTCTGACTTTAAATATTAGATAGTATCCTAGTTTTAATATTCTATGTTTACTGTTTTTCTGACAGATTTGCGGCTTTGCCACCAGAGATATTTGTCTTATAAATATGTGAACTTAAACTAGACATTTCTATATAATGGAGGTTAGACCTCAATGGTCTTATTTAGTTTTTTACATTGATATGCATTGACCCAAATACTCCAGTGTATACATAATCTATACAATATTAGCCTTTTTTTTATCTGACATATAAAATTGTCAGATAAAAAAAATAGCTTCAGATGAGCAGAGATATAAAGTATATTTTGCTTCTCACATTGCATTTCAAAGTCTGGTTTTTCCTTGTCATTCTGCACAGATCATGGTGGGACTTTGAGTTTTCTCCATTGTAGACGGAGAAAACTCGTGCATGCATGAAAAGGAAGGAACTATAATCCGAAACACATCAGCTGAGATTTAAACCCATGATTGGAAGGCGCTGCACCCCCCCACCATGTGGCTCCTTCGTCACCCTCTGTCACCGCTCCTCTTCCTCATTAGCTCCTGTCTCGTCCCATGTCTTCCTCTTCCTGTCCTCCTCTCTTCGTCTCGTTCTTCATGCTTTGTTGTTACAGCCACCAGGGGAAGAAGCGCCAACACGGAATAACACATTCACTTTCACACACACGGCCTCCGACTCGCAGCCCTCTAATGGCCCCATTTAGACAATGTGTCGCATCAGCAAGTCGTACGGCTGAATAATGAGAAGATGGAGGGAAAGCAAGAGCAGGACTATAGTAAAATAAAGAAGTCGTTTGCTGCATCCCTCCATCCAGACTGCTGTTTCACCGTAAATGTTGTTCTGTTACACACACCGTTGCGGCTCTGACCCTGTGTGTGTGTGTTCCCATTCATCTCCTTTATATGCCAGCGTGTGTGATCGTTGGGGAGAAATACGGCCTCCAGGGGATTTAGCCGAAGCTCCTGTGTTGTGTTTATGATCCGGAAAGTGCAGGAGAGAACACATTTTTTATACGTCTCACCCTCAAAGAAACATCTTTTCTCTCTTATGCATTACACAAAACCACACCGAAACACACACTTCCTCCTCATCAAGACACAGCTGAACAACACACACCCTCTCCTGCATGCAAACACATTTCTATAGCATCCTGTAGATTATATTGGAAACCACATACACTCCAGTCAGAGCAGAGAAAGTCCAGCTGAAGCTCTGCTTTCTAATTAATACCACCTTGTGTTTTCACAGCCGGCTGTTTGGAGATGAACTCAATTTATTTCATTTTTGCATTTTCTTCTACGAGAAAGAACAACTCCTTGGCACTTCTGCAGAATCAGTGACTTTACTGTTGCTAAAACCGGAGTGTAGCTTCCCTGATTAGCATTTTAAAAGCAGGCTCCAGCCTATTAACTACACCCTGCATATGTTTTTCATTACCAAGATCTGTTTTCCAAAGTGTAGCAGTGTGCAGGTTTTTGGGATGATTCCAAGCCTTGCAGGCTCTAACTCAGTCTCATCTGAACTCTGAGAATAATCACACACTCCACCTCGAAAAATTACGGTTTTGTTTTGTGGCATTGCTGAAAATGATATCGTTGTGTTCAAAGATATTCTGTCACCTGAGGGGGGGGCGAGATATTACAATGCAATAAATTACTGTTCTGCAAGTAATTCAAGCTCACAGGCTTTACTTTTTGAAGTTATGATTGCAAAGCAGCGAAGAGTTCATCTCAGATGGAATTTGAAAGGTGATATATCAGTAAACTTGATGGATTGGCTGCTGTCTGAAGACGCTTTGCACTGTTTGGAAATGTTTTTACATCAGGGAAATTACCTTAAATCACTGGCTTTAATCAGAGTTTTAGAGCTACTATATTAGTATTTAAAAGCTTCATGTTTGATTATTGTGTGGTTCTCCATTTGGTTAATCAATACATTTGATTCTAAAGCAAATTTTAGTAAAAACATCCTGGGTTTTGAGTGAAGACTAAAAGAAAACATTATAATCTTAAATTCTCATCTTGTTTGAGGGACTGATGTCAGACTTTGTTGATGAACGAGGCTGAAGGGACGTTTTACTGATTCATCGTTAGCTTATTTGGAACAAAATGATTATTTTGTTCTACAACCTCATTGTTTGTAGAACAATCTAGTTCTAAATTATCCTTATTTAGGGTCATAAATAATAAAAATGTACAACTGGAACATTTTTCCAAACTGGAATCATACAACTTCAATAACTTCTAAAACCAAAAATTAGTTACATACATTGATGCATACTCCGCACTGACAAAAGTTAAAAGTATGCAGGTTGTAAATTTGACCTTATCCTATTCCTACTTACATATATATATATTTTTACCTCTGTGTACATCTGCATGCTTCCACTTACCTTTGATTTGGTTTTACACCTGAATTTCCCACAGAGAGACAAAAAAATTACTTATTCCACATCCATGAATACATTATGGTTGTTTGTCCTTCACAGCAACTTTTCAATATTTTAAAGTTTCTTTGCTAGAAATTTGAACCCAAACTCCTTATTCAGTTGATTGTTTTTAAAGTCTCAGTATTTGCAGCAGTATATCTGAAACATTTGGCCTCATTTAAACAAACATTTAATCACGTTTTGACTCTGATTTCTACCTAAACGTTAATGTACCAGATTCATATTTGTACCTCAGCTGTAAGAAATGTGATTGAATATTTTATGTACAGCCTCTATTAAGGCAGAACCCAAACACTGCAGAGAGACCAAGTGCAGCAGTTAGTCTTAAAACACAGAGAGGACAATGAGGATGGAAACCTGAAGTCCTGCATTCATCTTGTTAAACAGTAAAGCCCTGAATCTTCCTCTAGTGAAATGACCTCTAAAAGCTTCACATGCTTTTAAATGTGAACAACAGCAGATGGACCGATACTGTACACAATATCTGATGCTCAGAATGTGACATTTATGACTAAATCTCACATTTTCCTTCCACTGTGATGATGAGCAATACAAAGAAAACGTCACTCTACACCCAGACTTAATACTTTTTATTTCAACCAAACAACACTTTTCTTTTTGCTCCTCTAAGTCCTTTTAAATTGGACAAATATTGTTTTGCTTCCTAGTTTAATTATACAGTGTTACACAGGGTGAGTGCAGTGTTAATTAACTGAATCTATGGGTGGTAAAGATAACATACTCGGCAAAAATGTACTGCAACAATGTGGCTTTCATGTGGATTTCATTATTTTGTTTAAACTGTTTTCCATAAATGTGTTATACCTGTTATCTTTTCTCTTTGAATTATAAATAAGAGATTTTTAATCTAAGATAAACCCAAGTCGAAGTTTAACTCTTTCTTTTAGGACAACTTTTGACGACCAAAGTGAGTTACAAAATCTGAAATCAACAATAGCTTAATCCATTTGCAGCATACTTAAATATATAAGATATTTGCAAATACGATTAAAAAATAAGAAAACAAACTGATCTTGCACAATAAGGCTATTTAATTGATTTATGTTCTGCTGAATGAACATCCGACTTATACTCACACCAATGGGACAAAAAAGTTCATTTTACTGCAGCGAGGCTGAAGTTGAGCCTGGTTACTGGAATCCACTTACAGCCTGAAGTACTAAAGAATCTGTAATGTTGATCACTCTG
This sequence comes from Xiphophorus maculatus, assembly GCF_002775205.1. Classification (NCBI taxonomy): domain Eukaryota; kingdom Metazoa; phylum Chordata; class Actinopteri; order Cyprinodontiformes; family Poeciliidae; genus Xiphophorus; species Xiphophorus maculatus. The sequence goes on from NC_036457.1 coordinate 3,186,564, forward strand.
CCTCTGTTACAAATAATATGTGGAGATATGCAAACATAATCCTGCCACTTTGGCTGAGAATCTACTTTGTGAATGACTCTAGATGTAATTATCCAAACAAACTGTGTTTTGTTTCTGTTGCAGATCCTCAGCAATCATTGTGCTGAGAAGAGATCCACCAAGTCTGATACTGATATCAGTTCTTCCTCTGACCTGCTGACTGTTTTCCAGATTTCCGATGAGGAGTGGGAGGACATGTTGGAGGGCTTTGATGAGCGGAGTTACCTGAACGCTCGGCGCTGGAAGCCCGGCGACGATCCGTACACGTTGTATGCCTTCAACCAGAGAGAGAGCGAACGCATCCCCAGCGACCGAGCACTGAGAGACACGCGCCACTACAGGTACACGACCCTCAGCTTTATCAACAGCGTCCCACCTCATATAAACACAGGATAAGCAGAAAAAGTCAGGTTGTAAGATCTCAGATGGAGTGTGTGCTGAAGCAGATTTTGTGAACCGTTTTCTGATAACGTGACCTCAGAACAGATATTTTTATTACCACCAAACTGCACAGTTTGATGTATGAATCTGTCAGGAATGCACTGCATAAGATGAGAGCTTATCAGTACACAGAGGAGCTGAACTCCAGCAGCCTGCAGGCATAAACAAACACTGCTTTCTGCATCACAGGTATACACACACACACACACACACACACACACACACCCATTAAAACCAACTCAAGTTTCTAATTATTCTCCACCAAAACAAAACTTGATTACAGAAACAAACACAGAAAACAGCAAATTACAATCCATCTGTCCGCTTAGAAATTAATTTAAACCAAAACAGAAATCCTCTTAGCGGCTCGTCGTTCTCGTCTGTTTGAAAGACGCTCAGCAGGAAGATAAGGAGCTTGTCGCTTTGACAGCATCCGCCTCGTCTCATTCGGAGAGATAAAATACTTCCAGGCACTTGTGGAAAGTGTGCAGAGGTCCAGCGTGTCTGCGCTGACACCACTCAGGATTCACAAACACAACTTTTCTACAAACCTTTGGATTCTAGTGCAACTTTAAAAATAAGCACTCTTGGAGTTTCTGCTGTTGTTGTATTAGAAGTTTATTAATGCACTACCTCTTCATCAAATTACAGTAAAGTGATGATTGTTGTGTTTGAAAAAAATATATAATATCTGTACATTTTAGTAGATGTTGATGAAGATTTTGACAAGGATTGTCAAAATCCTTGTCAAAATCCTCATTCAGCCCAAATCTCTCTACATCCAGAACATTGTAACTTGTGTTTATTTTTTATATGGAGGTTAATATAGGGCTCCAAATTACTGACTTATGATTTTGCACTTCACATGATTGAAATAGTTTATCAGATTTATTTAACGTTTAAAAACTAAGCTGAGTAAAATCTGTTTCCCTAAACATTACATTGGCTAAATGACAACTCAGAACAAAAACACTCTGACTGGTGATAAGCTGTCTGTAGTTGTGAGTGGTTTCTGGTGAGGAGCACAGCTGGCTCCAGGATCCGTCTCCTATAGGAGCCCAAATCGTCTGAGTGTAACTGGCACCTACATCACGGTGTGCATCTGTTGTTTGGACATGCGTCCCCAGACGATTGGCTCTCCTTTCCTGTAATATCTCGTTTGCTGCCTCTGACGCCGTGTGTGAATGTGTGTGCAAGTGTGAGTGGTTTTGCATGTGCATATGTGGATTGCTAATGTGCGTAAGCGAGCATTGTGTTGATCGCCTGCATCATCTGTTGTGCTAAGAGAGGAGGAAAATTCACTGTGGGGCTGACATAAGGCACTTGGCGTGTGTGTGTGTGTTATAAAAGTGAGAATGATGTGTAGGAGGGAAAAACCAGGGATATACACAGACATTCATCTGTTAGCGGGAAGGTAGGGGGCTGATGGTGCTCATTTATCTCATATAGGACAAGGCTGAAGCGTGTGTGTGTGGATGGTAGTGAAGGAGGGTTCTGTTATGTGATTATCTGTTAACACGGTTACCGTGGAGCTGGGGTCTCTGGGGCTCTTGGCAGGGGAAATAGTGGCACCTCATGCTCTGCCGGGACCAAAAACCGAGAAACTGCAACGATTCTGGGCTGAAGCTGCTGCAGAAACACCTTCATTTTCATTGCAGACTCTGCACTGCTTCCTACACGCTGGCTGGGTTCCCGAGAGGAAGAACTTGGCTTAAAGTCAATGTAGTTGTGCAGAAACTTTTAGAAATAGAAAAAAATGAACCAATGTAAATTTAGAAAGCCTGAAAAGTTGAGGATGTGTAATTTGTAATTTAAAAGTAGAAGACTTTTTTTCTCCCCCAGGACTCTCCGTCTCAGTCTGAACAAATCTTACTTACGTAAATCTTACTCCTTCCAAGCTTTTAAAATGCTCGAACCTTTTCATCAAGATATTAAAGCTCATTTTAAGTCAATAATTCTTAAATATTGAAAAGAAGTGCTTGTTGCACTGGCAGATTGTTTTCCACTTATAACAAGAAAAACAATCTGCCAGTGTTTCATCAGTTTTAAGGAATTTACTTAAAACAAGCTCCTATATTTTGCTATATTTTGCTATTTCAGTGTACCAAAATATTTTCATTAAAAACGAGACAAAATATTTGCTAAGATTTTGTATTTTTGTAGTGATGGAGCTAAAAATATTTTTGCTACTCATGAATATAAGCCCAAATCTAAAAAGACAGCTTTCTTCTTCTTCTTCTTCTCCTGATTGTTAGTAATAATACAAAATAATATTTTAAGTGAGTTCTTTTTGTGTTCTTCTGTTAACCTGTGAAATAAATGTGACTGAAGGCATTCTTGATTGATAGCTGACAGTCACTAAGCATCATAAACCAGAAATGAACCACAGTAACATGAATTACTGGTCTAAAGAAAATTGCTAGGAGAGAAAAACACAGCAGGTTTGGAGATTCGGCTGCAGCAGGTCTGTTATTTTCCCAGTGAGGAAACGATCACCTGAAGAGTAAAGGAGGAAGATTTTTAGTTCTTCCTGAAACCTGCAGGCTGTAAGTATTCAGATTACAGAGAGATCTTGAAGTTGGTTGCATCTTTTTAGAAACAGTTGAAAATGTGTCATTTTGATTTAGTGGTATGATGGCAATCTTCCAAATGAAACACCTGGGAGTGAAACCTCGGCCCTCTAACCACTGAAACGTCGTTTTGGAAACACTGAACATCCCTGATATGCTGAACAGTGAGCAGAAGTGGAAATCTCTGCCTGAAAAGGAGAACGTGTGTGTGTGGATTTTAAAACACTTCTTAGAGCCTAAACATGATGTAAAGGAACTACACCTCAAAAACTAAATACTTTTAATTTAGATTGTAGTGCAAATATATTTGAAAACTAACTTACAAGTACCTGTTCAGCAAGAAATAGGAGTTATTTTTACTTAAATAATTTCTTTGTATCAATAAAAAAGAGCAAGTTTCACTTAAAACAAGACTTTTTTCCCACGTTACAAGTGTAAAAATCTCCCAGTGGAACTTTTTTCATCAATATTAAGGATTAATAATGTACTAAGATATTTGCATTAGAAGATAAGCAAAAATAATTGGTACGATTCAGTGTTTTTGCAGTGTAGAGGTGTCAGCAGCCTCCTACACTGAAGTGAACACATTGTGGTTGTTCAAAGCCTCTTCATTTAAAAACAGCTGATTATATGAGTGGAGATAAAATTTGTGGGTTTTTGCTTTGAATGGAAGCCATGCTTCCGTTTACTTTGTGGTGCTGGAAGAAGGGCGAGGATGCAGCATGCAGAGAAAGGGATGAGGGTACGGATGCAAAGATCACAGGGAGCGATGGAGAGATGTTGGAGCAAAGGAGGAAAAGTTAGGAGGTTAATAAAAAGAGAGAAGGAGAGGTGGAGAAGAGGACAGGAGATGGGGGAGATGCCACAAGCTGCTGAGAGGAGAGATAATTGCCACATGCAGAGCTTAAGAGGCTGTGTGTGTGTTCATGTGTGTGTATAAACCACTCCACTTCAGTGCTCTGCTATTATCTCAGTGAACAGGGGAACCTCCCTCCGTCTGCTCTACGAGTGTCTATAAATCCAGCAGCCGCTTCGCTGCAGGGATTAGATCCAAGCTGGAAGACAATGCAGCACGGGGAGCAAACACATCCTCCAGAGCTACACTGCAGGTTGATATGGCAACCAGTGCTGTTTGAGACTTTATGCAAGACAAAAGAAGTGCACCGTCATGCATGAGTTTAAGATAAGTAGTAAGAAACCCGGGGAGCGCACAGAAAGGAGAAAAACACCGCAGTCTCTGTGGCACTTCCTGATTAGCTCCATGTTTTCTCCCTCTGGGAAAATCTTCAGAGTTCCTTTAAGCTCAATGAACAAACTGTAGTTTATTGTAGTTTTTATGTTTTTCAAGCTCCAACTTGAGTAAAAGCTGCAGAATATAATAAATATTACAAATATCACACCTCAGCAGTCCTTTGCAGTTGAAATGTTGCACATTGTGGTATTTCAATGATGATTGTGATTTATTATATTTTTATAATAAATTTTTATATAGTTACAGTTTAGTTATGTTTCCTGTTTTATCTATCCATCTATTATCTATGCCCGCTTTCCTGTCAAGACGCAGTGGTGCTGGTGTGATCGCCATCGATTACTGGACAGTAAGTTCTAACAACAAGCAGAAGCATTTTAGAAATGTTGTTAAAGTTTTTAGACTGGACTTGAACATAACTAAAAGCAACTTGTTGACCAATAAACTGACTGTTGTTGCTGATTTTGTTGCCATTTTGCCACTTTCCAATTGACTCATTAAGAATTGCTTGTATGCTCAACCCAGGATCGGTGTCATGACCTTCTGATATTTTCATTTTTTGGATCATAAGTTGGAAAGTTTAGAAACCGTTCCCCAGGTTGGGATAGACAGAAAACTTTTTAAACTCATTTTAATAATGAACTTAACTTAATACACTGTTTGATCAGTTGAACCATTTGGGATGTATGTGTGACTGAAATGAAATTGCTTTTTTGTGAAGTATTTTGAAATTATGAATTAGTGTTTTATAAATAAACTGAATGGAGTTGAACTGGTATAACAAAAAGTTCAGAGTAAATGTGTTCCAGTTTTAGCTACACAGTGAATGGTTTCTTTGTATTTTCAGCCAAAAAATACTTGGTAGGAAGTTTTACTTCCCTTGGGGATTTCATATTAATCGCCACCTCTTATCACAAACATGGAGGTTATTTTGTTTCCTACAATTTAAAAACAAAGAGAACAATATCTAATCCAAATATATACCACATTCTCAAAAGTAAACTAGAAAAAAGCTAAATGCCTATAAAGGTTTATAATTTAATATCAGAGCAGATCGATTTTCTTTCTTTCTTTCTTTTTTTCTGTAAATCTTTTGTGCTCCTGGCGCTCCAAGCATGTTTTACATAAAAAATGAAGTCAGTTTCCTGTTCTTTCAAGCTAAAAAAATCTATCAGCAGCGCCTGACACGAAGACATTGTTAATGACATTGTATAAGAGATCCAAAAGACATCTGGTCATGAGGGGAAATATCATGACTGTGAAACTGTGGCATTAAAAGGATATAATATCATCATCCTTTTTCTTCTCTGACACGGAGCGGAAAACCACGGCACACTGCACACATTTGTCATCCTCTTTGTTTTGCCGGAGTGGGAGATGTGATAATGCTCTGGTGTTTTGTTGTTGCTGCTCCAAAATGGAGTCATCTTTCTTTGAAACATCCTTACTTTAAAAAAGAAAAAAACAAAACACACCCAGAAGTCCAGAGTCCAGTCAGTGGGTTAGAAATTATTTAATTTCATTTTGACCCAGTGATCCTTGAACACTTATCACTAACTAGATCACGCAGTCATTCAGTACGTCTCTCTGAGTGTGTGTGTGTGCGTGTGTGTTGCACGTATTCGGTGGCGTCAGAGTCCTTTCACACTCAGTGAACCATTTAGTCATATTTCCGTGAATCACAACATGCAGCTAAACATTAATCACCGCATTAGCTCTGGTGGCTCCCACGCAAACACCCTTCATCTTTTCAGATCACAAGCCCTGAAAAAAAATAAAAAAGTACAAAGACAACACGCTTCGAACTCTCACTGAGCAACCATTTTATTTGTCCTCGTCAGGCTTGTTGATTCGATTACTTGTGCAAGTGATGAATGATAGCAGAGAGTAGCATCCTGAGCAGAAAGCAGAGAAAGAAGCCAGCTAAACTTTATTTACACTTTTTATGTTAAAATCAACTAAAGGTGAAGCACTAGATGGAAATAAGCAGACTTGATTTAAAACAGAAGCAGAGGAAAAGTTTTAAGAAGCTCAATCAGTTTGTAAAATCGACATGTTTTCTTTGATTCTTGGTCTGAACATGTAAAAAACTCAACCACTGTCTTTTGAAATTTCAGTTTTAATGTCAACCAGTGGGAGAAAACATGCAAAAGTATTAATACTCCTTAAACTCCTGCACAGTTTATTATATTTGTGTTAAAAGTGACAAATCAAAACACAGTAGAGCAGAATTCTGAAGAGGAAGCTAAATGCTAACATGCTTTTCACTAAAATCTGAAAAGTGCAGAGTGCATTTGTATGGATCATGTCATTCAAATGTAATTTTAACAGAAATGCTCAGTTTTAATTCTAACACTTTTACTATTTACCACTCAACCCATTGTGGCTGAACTCAGAATTTATTGAAATATGTATTTTGCTTTCTTCCTCAGTACCACAAGTCTTTTTTTCCAGACTTCGGAGTGTCTTTTTTGGTATTTTAATCTTTTTCTCTTGTTCTCTGGTCTAGGCAGCTCCTCTTGTCAGAAAACACTCCTTCTTTTCCGTTTACTGATGTTTACATTGAGTTTAACAAACAGCACAGCAGAAATCTCACGGCGAGGCGAGGAAATCCCCTTGGTGTAGTGCGGGTAATCTGCTGATGTGGAACCTGAGCTCCAAAGCACCCTGTGCTCCACAACGGCAAACAGTGACAGTGACGCTAAGCAGCTTTACCATCACTTTAGCTTTAGCTAACCTCCTTGTTCTGCCTGTGAGTCAAGCGCACGTCGAAGCGACCACCGAGCAGAAGATGCTGTAAACATTCTGATAATTCAATCCTTCTGAATTAGCTCCTTTAATTTCCACCCAGTCAGCTCTGGTTTTTCAACTTTGTCAGAAGTTCTGGTGACTTATTGAGTTTACCTTTTAGATCATCCTTTAGTTTTGAGGAAAAGATGGAGGTCATGGGTAGGTCAGAGTCTTAAAGCTAACTGGTGAAAAGGTCTTTCTGCATCCATACACACCTTTTAAGAAGAACTGATAAAATAATAATATATACTAAGATGGTTGTAAAGATCATATAAATGTTGATCTAAATCTCCACTGAAAATGTTTCAGTCCTGTAAAGAAACGCTGAAGACATGAAGTCCTCATAGTGATCCTGTGTGATATTTATATTAAATTTCTGTGATATTTTCCTTTACTCAACCTTGAATTGAGCCATGAACTGTCACTATGCAGTGTGTGTGTGTGTGGGTGTGTGTGTGCACCCCAGAGGTCGGTCCAGCTATCGACTGCTCCAGTCCGTCATTGATCTGTCTCCATCGATTGGCTGGTGTAAGTGCCTGTCAACCATCCTGTCACCGCTGCTCTTCACAAGAAGGATTGCTGTTACTCCAGGTCTCCTTGTCGTCCCTCAGCACCTGTGTGTTTGTGTGTTTTACACTTGCATTGAGTAAACGCGCTCCCTGTACTTTTCCCGATAGTGTTATCATCTTGTTACTCGTCCCCGCCGCTGTCCCTCCTCTTCCATCTTCGCTGCCTGTTTCACATTCTTCTAAAATTTGCCCCAGCTCTGTTTTCCAGCCATAAGCTGAGCAGGAGGCAGAAAATGATCAGTAATGTCTGATTTCTGCATGTGCGTGTGCTGGGATTGTTTTTATGTTTGATAAAAGAACATTAATATAGGATGACAGCTGACATATCAAGCATACTATTGATAATTAGTCTAGTTGATCAGAATCAGCTTTTTGGTCAATATTGTGTAAATAAAGAAGGAATTTGTCTTTAGTTTCAAGACATTAAGAATAAATAAACCTTAGAAAGCATAAAATAAAGGACAAAGCCGTAGAACTAAAAATTGTAGAGCCAATTTTTTAATGTAAAGAAGAAAAATACGTCTGTCTTTAGAAAAGAGAGCTCTGCAGTGCCATCTGAACATAAGTCTAAGAAGTTGATGTCCAGTATGTGTGGGGTCTGCAGAAGTGTTAGCTGTCCTTTTCCTGACCCTGTTCTGTTCTGTTGATGAGCCAAACCACCCAGTGATTTATGATGTGATGTAAACATTTGCAAAGGGTTTGTAGATGTCTGGCACTGAATGAGAAACACTTTGAAAGTGTTTTGTATGACTTAGATAAGGACATTTATTATTAAATTATTTACTGCTTAAAAATTGAACAAACAAGCTGATGTTGCAGTAGACATATTGTTTCAGAAACTACCATGTTAACATCTCTAGATTTAGTTTATTTTGTATTTATTTGGTAATATATTGTAGCTGCTTATATGTTAAATGAATTTAAGAATAACTTTGACTGAACTCACAGGTATAATCTGAAAAACATTCATGAAAAAAGAAAACTTAAGTTAATATTTCCTATAATTTTATAATCTATAAATGTTTTTTCCAGGTTAGTCCCAAGATCTCGTTTTATCAAACAGCATAGTTTACAAACTGAAATTAGGATGAACATTACAACAACAACAACAATAACAACAAAAGTTACAAAACCTCTGTTATCAGAAATCATCTGATAACAGTGACAGGAATTTAGATCATCCATTTAAAATAAAATAAAAGACAGCCATACCTGCTCACAGGTATGATTGTTTTCATTCTGTTAAAAGGTAACTGCATGATCTGGTAGTAATGTTTTACCTCACCATGTTGCATTTTGCTTTTCTGTCTTTTTACAGTTTTTTTTATGAATTAAATATCTTTATTTGGCGTGGCACTGAGAGGTTCTGCCAGAAATCAAATCACAGAAGTTACTAAACAACTTGTTGTTTGGTCATCAGCAGCTTAGCAAAAATATTGATGCACATTATTTTAGCTACATTTAAATGACAATTTCAATATTAAAACACAATGTTTATCCCCAGAATTGCTTGCAAATGTATCAATTATTCCTTCCCTTGGAGTTTCTCCAACATTATTCCACATGTTCATGATGAACAGTGAAAATCCTCAATCTGTACATCATCATCACCTTTTTATTTTTTAATTAGAGCATTTTCGGTGGAAAACAAGCCATTTTTCTTGTGCTCATGCTGCGCCGTGTTCAGACTGATGATCCAGCAAACAGCTGGTTGCGACTTCGTGCCGCAGCACTCCAACATCCAGCATCTTCATTATGCGCCGGCACACACACACAAACACACAAATACAAACCTTGTACATAATTGCACACAAAAACATCATCTCTCCTGCTGAGCTGTTGATAATTACAAGTAAAACAGTGCAGTGAACACCCACCTACACACCCACCCACCCACGCACACACACACACACACGCACACGCACACACACACACACACACACACACACACACACACACACACACACACACACACACACACACACACACACACACACACACACACACAGGCCCAAGTTTAGGATGAGTTTTACTGCAGTTCGGAGCGGCTGGGAGTCTGTGCTCCAAGACTTTACTAATTACCTTCAGGAGAGTTTGGGGAGAAAACGATGCACAGGCTTATCGGCAGATTAAATCTGTATTATATACATGCATCAACAAATGATGGAGTCATAGATTAGAGAGAAAAATAATTACACAGAATGATTAACAAGATCAGGAGGCAAACAAGACAGATAATATATACAGGTGAGAGACGACGGCTTAGAACTCAAAATAATGAACAAATTAGATTCTCAAAGCATCGCAGGAGAGAAAGAAACATCTTAGACATAATTACAGACCTTCAGAAGCTTTTTACGCTCCGACTAAAAGTTTTTAATGATTTTACCTTCCTGATCTGTGCTGCAGAGCTGAAAGGAAAAGATAATTATTATACCTGCGTTAGGTTTATTGCCTTATCATCTAAAAGTAATTCAAGTTGTAGTGTTTTAAATTAGCATATTAGAACCACATAATTATGCTGAATCCTCACTGTCTGACTTTACAACTAATGAAATCTTTCCTGTTCAATAAAACAGATTAAATATTTCTAAATATTTCTAAGTCATAGAGGAGGGAGAATATTTTATCACTTTTGTCAAATTCAGAAGTTAAAATTAATCGAAATTAAACAATTTGGAGAAAGTACAATAGTAAAATAATAATTGTTACATTTTAAGGGGGAAGAAAGCTTCTTAACGTTTTATGTAAATATTCAAAACATTTTTGGTTCTTCTGAATGTTTATTCCTATAACTTGGTACTTTTATTTGAGTTTAATTTCTTTCACTTTATTCATTTATAAGCATTTTCTGAAAAAAGCTGAAAGAGCAACTTCTTAAAGGAAAAAAAATCTGTTTCCAAACCAGTGATCAGAAACGTTCGCTCCTCATATGACCTCTGAATGATTAACAGCTGCTTGGACCCAAGAAACTATTAATACACAGATTAAACTACGTCTGGAGTGAAGAACAAAAACATATGAAACTGTTTAAAAATGTCTTTTAACTGCCCGCTGTAAATAAGATTAGTGTGCCTTGAAATTTTGATTGCAGCAAAAGGTTAGCTGTTTGTTTGCGCTGGAGGAAATTGAAAATATGCTTCTGCTGTATTTATTATGAGTATTTGTTGAATTTCTTTGAGCCAAGTAGAGTGCAGACTGAAATATGAACTTCTGTTTTTATTTAATATTCTCTCAGAGGAGTTTTCAGATGACGCCGATCATTTTCAGGCAGAGACAGGAAGGTCAGTGCGGTCTGGCAGACTGAGTGGGGAACTGGTTCAAACTGTCTCTGACACATGTCCATCCACCTCCAGTCCGTCCACTCACACTGCGAACGCGCTTCATCCGCCGAGTCGCTTTATTCTGCAAAGCTTCTGGCAGGAAAATCAACTCTTACAAATCAGAGAGTGTGTAGGAGAGTAGTGTTGGTGGTCAGTGCAGCTGTGAGTGCTTTCTTTTGTAAAGCATTTCTACTCTACATAAATCAAGTTGATTTTTATTTTTGTGCAAATCTGAGGTTTTAATTTCCCCCTGCAGAAACATTTAAAAATGATGAGACGCAAATGAGATTTTCTTTCGTTTCAGTGACAGATGTGCTGTGTGCACAATTACATCAGTAATGTTTTTACGTAAGACTAATCCCATCCAGACAGAACTCCAGCGCAGTTTAATCCCATTTGGTTGGACACGGTGATTAACACAATTACTTTATTCCAACTGGATAAAAAGATGAAAAAGTCAGCTGTAAGAAAGAATTGCGTCACTCTTTTAAATTGAGTTGACATTAATTTATATTCTCTTAGTATAGAATTATCACTGTGATATTTTTTTCTTTTTTACAATTGATTGAAAGTCAAATAAAAACACCATAAAGCCATATGTAGCAATAACATTGAATTTATACCTAATTAAGAAATATATTATATATTATGTCCTAATAGTAAGAGTAAGTAGATTGTTTATACGGTGGGAACAGAGCTGGTGCTCCTACTGGCCGGCCCAAAGCATAAGCAAACTATTCTCCTGCACATGGCCCTCAGACCACCAGGGGGCGCCCAACGCTTATAAAAGTATTTTTCATATAATATTGAAGGTATAATCAGTTGAACTGTCCCAGCTTTTGCCATATTGCTGTATTTTGAGCTACATAAAAGAAAAAAAAACATATTATATCTTTTAATAGGTAAAAAGGGAAGAAAATAAAACTTCCTTGAGTTTAGATTAAAGTTCATGACCTGCATGTGTTCACAAGTGAATTACTCCTGTTTACTTGAAATAGCATGGATTGAATAATTGGAGGGTGAAACAAAATTACAATGTGTGAGCAAATGGATTAAATTATTAACGTGCAATTAGACTTGAGCTAAGGTTACGTCCATTAACCAAATGTCCGTCCGTCCATCTTTTCATTTCACCTGATGAATCAGTGATAAATGAATGATATGATAATTTGTTTTTCCTAATAATTTATGACATAATTCTAAAAAGGTTTCCTGAGCCGAAAAGGCTACAAACTGATTCCTTCAAAGTTATGTAAGAAAACAAAATCAATAAATTTGGGTAAATGATTTTTTTTCTGCTGCAGTTTATCAGTTTAGAAGTGATAAGTATAATTAAATTATATTCAGCATGGTTGTATTTGGTGACAAAGTTTGCTTATGTTTCAGTCCAGCCCTGGTATGTCAGCCATGTAGCTTTATTAGACGCACAAAACAGAAAATTAAACCTCGACATTTTAATAAAAAATATATTTAAAGAAACCATGTTGGCTGGATTTTAGGGTGGGATTCATTGGAAACGGGGCCTCGGTGAGATTCTGCACAGGGTCCCACACAACCTTGGGCCGGCCCTGCTGCTTTCAATTTAAAATATGCCATCGTAAGAACCTGAGTCTGGTTCTGGTTCCTCATCCCATAATGAGATCCAAACCTTGTTGGAGGAAACTGAAATTCCGTGAGAAGCATTTAGATAGACATACATAATGAAACATGAATCCAAAGAAAGACAGAAAAATAAGAGGGATCAGCTAATCTCCCAGGACAAATCTCCTGGTTTAAATAGAAAAAAAGAAGAAGAAGAAGGACAGGAAGGAGGAAGTATTGCTGTCTGAATCCTCAGCTGTGGTGTCATTATCCTGCAAAGCTCGGTGCTGCTGCCTGTCTCCTCTCTCTCTCTGGTCTCATCTGCTCTGCTGTCCAGCCAACTAATAGAACAGTCCATGCAAATTGCTCGGGTTAATGGAGTGAAGGACAGGAGAACAGAGGAGACGGACGGAGAGAGAGAAGCAGACATTCCTGGGCTCCTCTCTGCAGCGACCAACTTCTTCCGCATCAGGCGAGTTTAACCCAGAGATATGTTGGATAAACCTGCCTTCTGTTTTTACTGCTGCTGAAGCAACACAAACTCTGCATCATCTAATCATAATATTCATAAAGCAAACACAAAATCTCATTTCTAATTGGTTTTATTGCAAATATCTCACTTGAAATAAAACAAAACTTACAAATATCTTTTCAGCGAAGTTTAAGTCAATCACTTCTTAGTATTGATGAAAATGTACTAGTTATAAGTGAAGTTGAACATTTTCAAAATTTTCCAAGTTTTCAAATTTCTGACTTTTTTTCCTACCAACTTTTTCATGTTTGAAATGAAGAAACTTTCAAGTTTTTCTGGAAAATTTCTGAGTTTAATCTAAAAATTTCTGTTGTTTTCTAGGAAATTGTAGAAAGCTGAAACTCAAAAAAGTGTCTTGAAAATGTCTCACATTAATCTCAAACTTTTTCTAGTAAATTTTAGACTTTTCTAACTTAGACTAAAGTCTAAAATTTACTAGAAAAATTTTGTGACTAATGTGAGACATTTTCAAAACACTTTTTGAGTTTCAGCTTTCTACAATTTCCTAGAAAACAACAGAAATTTTTAGATTAAACTCAGAAATTTTCCAGAAAAACTTGAAAGTTTCTTCATTTCAAACATGAAAAAGTTGGTAGGAAAAAAAGTCAGAAATTTGAAAACTTGGAAAATTTTGAAAATGTTCAACTTCACTTATAACTAGTACATTTTCATCAATACTAAGAAGTGATTGACTTAAACTTCGCTGAAAAGATATTTGTAAGTTTTGTTTTTGAGACTGTCAGACATTTTCTTGAAAACATTTCCTCCTTCTTTATCTAATGTTTTTCCCTGATGGTTGGTTTGTCAGATCAGACTAAATTACACAAAGAGCTTAACAGCTAAAGATAAACTTTATTTATCCTCTCATTAAAAAATAAATACATAAATTTGTTATACATAATAAAGATAAATGAATAAAAGCCCTTCACTGTTTCAAGAAAAGCAAAACTATATCTACTATTTTCAGTATTTCATTTGTTCTTGCTCCAATTTTCAGTAATAAAATTGGAGGTTATTAAAGGAAAACTGGCCTTTTCAGGTTAATAATAATTATAAAAAACAATAATGAAAATAAAAGAAATAGTTGCAGATGGTGTTTGATCCGTTTTATGACCAACCATCATGAACGCTGCGATATTGATTAAAAATTCAACAGCAGAAAGTTGCGTTACCAGTTGTGCAAATATTATTTTATTAAGTATATCTTCACTTTTAATCCACTTACAGGACACTGCGCCCAGTCCAAATTCTTCTTCTAATAATTTCTCCTCCTTTCAGAAACTTTTTTTTTCTCTTTTTCATTTTATTTTATATTTTTTGTAGTAGAAAAACATTTCTCTGACTTAACATTGACTTCGGTTGTGTGCCCTCTGTCTCTGAAAGTAATTTCTTACTCCTTAAGAAGTGGATCTCTGAAAATTTGCTTCAGTTGAATAACTCCAAATCAGAAATAATTACAGGGCTCCCCCCAGGCCTGTCATTAAAAGCATTAACAGCCTCTTTTCTCTTCTGGGCGTAAAAATCCTCCAAAGTAGAAACAACCTTGCTGTGATTTTCTGCTCCTTTCAGTCTATTTTTCTATCCCTTCCAATCTGAACAAGGAGACCAAGAAAATCAGAATATTTGTGCATTAATGTAAAGTGACAGAAATGTTTGAACTTGTTGAACACTGTTAACCTCAAATTAATGTTAAAAAGTGTAAAAGTGAGAGAGCTGGCCAGTAAGAAAGAGCTTAGTTAAGTTTCTCAGCTTTCCAGAGAGAATGTTTTCACACTACAATAATAGACTGAACCCACACAAACAGACTCTCATACCCACACATGGCAGAAAGCCTGATTCATTCAGAAACAGTCAGCAGATCCATGCAAGACACCAAAAAACACACAACAAGCATTTCTGGTCTAATTTAGTCCAAATGTCTTAGCATCCTTAAAATAAGACAAAACCAACATATAAGTAGCTTTTAGCTAAGATATATGAATTTGTTTAGAGTCAACAATTTTTATAATTTTGATTAAAAAGTCTCAGTTCCACTGGCAGATTATTTCATTTATAACATGAGAGAAGTGGAATTAGTATTTTTTTCTCATCAATGTTAAGCAGTTATTGACTGTAAACAAGCTCCTTCAACTTGGTGAAAAGTTTCTTGTAGGTTACTTTTGTTTTATTTCAATTGTACTGAGGTATTTGCACTAAACTAGACCAAAGATATTTGCTTAGATTTTGTGTTGGTTAGATTAAGTGATGAACTGCTGCAGAGGCTCCTCAGGTGCAACAGCAATTTTCTCTTTCAAATTATTTCTAACCTGCTTGTTGAGTTGCAGTTATAAGCAAACTCACCCCGAAACCTTATGGGGTAAGTTTACTTCTAATGCCTCCACCACTGTGCAGGAAATATTCATATTGCAGCTCAAAGGGCAGACGTTAAGCTACAAATAGAGGCGCGTAGCCAACCTGGCTAACAGGCGGCGCTGGCAGCAGCTAACAGCATCGATCTGGGTGACAGAGGCTTCAACCTCTGCTAGCTGAGAGCTGCACATCTCTAATTCCTTTTAATCAACCTCCCTGCTGTAATGCAGTGGCCGGCATTAATGCTACAGAGCCGCCAAAGAGTCTGTGTTTCTGTCTTCTTAACAGTCATAAAATATCTTTTTAAAAGCAGAGCAAATTATGACGAAGCAGAGGCCTGCCATAAATTGTCCCAGAAGTTACAGCGATAATCAGTAATATTGTTGTTTTGTTGTCATTTTGAAGTATCATAAAAAGTATCATGATCATAAGATAAAAATGCAAATTTGCTCTTTCAAACACCAATAAACTTTAATTCTGTAAAAAATGTTTAGCCGAGATATATTAAATACCAAACAAAAACAAGAAAACTAAAAACAGAAATAAAAGCCAAACACAATCAAAAAACAATCAAATTAATTATGAATCTCTGTAGATGAAATTGGTCTTCAATAAATATTAATCATCAGAATGTAATCTATCAAGCTAATATTAATGTATCATGTGATTCATTGCTTACTGCAACAGGCTTAGTGAGACAATATTTCACTTGCATATTACAATTCAACATTGTTTTTATAGCACAGAAATTCAATTTATTTAGTTTATATTCAACTGATGCATTTTATTAATCCAGCTGTCTGCAGAATTACTTCGTGATGTTTCCTCTGCTGTTTGCTCTTCTGATTACTGATCCATCTCAGATTCTGTTTAAATAGCAAAGCTCGACTCATTCTGACTTTTATGTTTCTAATTTTACTGTTATACATTCTCTGACGCACATCTTATTTTTATGATTTATTTTGTTTACTCTAATTTAAATTCTACTGTGACAAAGCAGTCTTCCTGTGTGGATCAATAAAGTGTCTGACAATATTAGGAATATTTGTTCTGTCATTTTGGCAGAATGTCAGGGATTTTATTTATTAAGATATGTTTTATGCCTCATGTTTATTTCAGAGGGAAGACATGTCTATTTTTCATCTTTTTTACAAATAAGAGCCTGAAAAGTGCTGAATAATTTAATTTCAGCAGTTTCAAGGACTTAAAGATGGATGTTCAGAGATGATCTTCGTCCTATTTTGCAAATAAAAATGGGCAAAATTGGTAAAAACATCAAAATCTTTCTGCTGTAGCAGCTATAAGCAACATATCTGTTTGTTTCCTGGAGTAAATATTTGTTAGCCTGTATTTCTCATATGATGCCCAGAGATATAAAAAAATCGCTAAATCTTCTGAGTTAGAGCGTTCTGAAAAATAAACCTGTTAAATGTAGGTGTGCATTGATGCAGTCAGGCTGTTTTTAAAGTGTAGATGGATCACACATTATTAGCTGTCAGAGCTGAGGAAATGAGTCTTTCCATGTTAACAACGCTCACTTCCTGTTTGGGCTCGGCCCTCTGAAGCTGTTTCAGGAAATGAGGAGCAAGTCTCTGATTGTTGGCTTTGATTCTCCTTCACCGTGTCGTTTCTGCCTCACATTCGCTCTTTATTTTTCATTTTGTTTCCTCTGTTTCTCCCTGGCTCCGCCTGTGAGCAGATAAAAGGATGTAAACGCAGCGAGCCGGTGTTGACTGCCGGGCAGATGACCCGATAGGCAGAGTGGCTTCTGCAGCTCAGATAAAAGATGCGCTTTGATGCTGAACGTTGAAATTTCAGGATTTATCTTCCCCCACCCCCATCCCGGACTATTTCTACCCACCTTCCTTTGGGTTGGAAACATCACAATCTAAAGCAAGACAAACAAACTCATCTGAATGTAAATGCGCCATCCGAGGCTCCTCTCTCCTGTTCTTCTGGAATAAATAACCTTCTGGGATGGGAGCAGCTCTGAATGACCCGCTCTAATGTATTCACAGTACTGTAAGGAAAATGAGTGGGTCAGCACACATGCATGTGTTAATGTGCCTCAGGATGTCCTTTCCTCTGATTATGGGAGCTTTGTGCTGCTGGAGAGACACTTTGTTGGACGTCTAATCACACAAAGGGACATTCTGACTCCCTTACTGCGGGTTAAGGACTACGCTGTATAGTTTTACTGCATCTTGTTAAACTTTTACTGCTGGCAATGCTGCACATGTTGCTCTGGGACTTATTGGCTTTTATATTAGAAATATATTCTGCACAATTAAACATCCCTCCGTAGGTTTATTCGGACTGTTTCCAATTAAGAACAAGTCAAAGCCGATGATGCACATTCAGGTCGGTCATTTACGCATGCACTCGACTCTAAATGCAACGGTTTTAGGATTTTTCCTTTAGTAATCAGAGATGTTTTGTGGGAAATGTGATTCAATAAGGTTGGCTGGATCAATTGTAACGTGGCTGCGGACTGTGTTTAATCCCCGGACCCAGCACAACCTAATCCAAATGGAGAACAGAATGGTCCTGCAGCGAACCACCCGGGAGATTCTCTATTGGCTCTGCCAGCCCATTAATAAAAAGCTCCTTTCCCTCCAGTTTCCAGTCTCATTTTGTGTCTGTGTGCAAATGCAGCTGAAAGTTTGTTGGAGAAAAATGGTGTTGCACATGCACCATCAATAACATCTTCCCACAATGCAACGCAGAACAATAGATGAGCCTGAATGCAGTGCTGTGTTTTTTTGCAGAACTCAGATGTGAATCCTGAGCTGCACATGGGATCCACTCTGTCCTCCCACCTGGAACTAAACAATGAGTTTTACTCCCAGCTGCAAAAACCAAACCTGCAGCTTGTTCCTCAGTTCCAGCCGCGCCGTGTTCCTGCCTCTCGGCTCTTTACTCCCACATGCATGTTCACCTGAACTCCTGCACAACGCGGTTTAAACTGTGGGACTGACCGCAGACTGAGGCACAGCCGCTTTCTCATCCAGATAAACAGAGTGAGTTTCTTCTTCTCTGGTATTAGAGAGTGAATCCTAAAGTTAAACCCAGTGGGATTCATTTAAGATTGTTGTTACAGATAAGGTTGTAGTTTAAACTGTGTGCACAGGTTGGTGCAGTGCATTGCCTTGAAGATATCTGAATAATGGCCTCTTGTATTGATCCTAACCTCGGTCGAGTCAAGAATTGAATTAAAAGCAGTAAAAACCAGATGACATTAATCTTAGCTAACAACCAATTTCCCCTTTAAATTGTATAAAAATGTGAAGGTAGAATGGATTTTATACAAATACAGGAATCTTCTCTCAAAAGACACAAAAAGGGGATTTCCAATAATAATTGCATATAGCTAATATTTAGTGACACTTTAAGCTTATTAGCAGAGCACACTTCAGGAATATGGCAGTTCAAAGTGCTTTACATCAGAAAAACAATTATGAAACAAACAATTATGAAACAAACAATAAACATTTATCAAATGCCATCATTAAAAATCATCAAGCAAATACACATTAAATATGTTGATTCCAGTTATTACTAATCAAAGGCAAATCTAAACAGGTGGGAATTTATTCTTGATTTAAAGGAACTTGGTGGTTCAGCAATTTAGCAGTTTTCTGGAAGTTTGTTCCAGATGTTTGGTTCTGGTTCTGGATGAAGATCAGGCAGAACCAAAAGTATTTTAAAGTCTATTCTCTCATAGTTAGGTGATGTGCTCTAACTTCCTGGTTGTAATCAGAACAACAGCAGCTGCGTTCTGGATCTGATTGATTTTTTTAGTCAGACCTGTGAGGACACTGTTGTAGTAATCAATGCGACTGAGAATGAAGAATTAATCCTCTAATCCTATAAATGTAGAAGGCCGACTTTGTAACTGTCTTTATGTAACTCTGAAGGTTCAGGTCAGAGTTCATCTCTACTCCCAGGTTTCGGCCTCATCGCTGGTTTTTAGTTGTAACAACTGAAGCTGTACTGATTCTGGATCGTTGCTCTTTAGGTCCAAACATAATAACGTCAATTTTTATCTACATGCTTCTATGAACCGAATTGATCGAGGTTAAACTTTTGTTCAGTTTTACTGATCGCTTTTCTCTGTACATAACAAAAACAACCCTGAAAATATTTTAACTTAAGCGGTTAAAATCTCTTAAAAATGCTCCTCCAACACTGGAATCGCTGAAAGCAGAATTCTTCTTTTAATTAAATATTTCCACCTCAGTTTGATGCTCCAGCCTCACCTCTCTGCCAATCTCCTTCAGGTTATTTCCTTCTTTTACTTTCCCCTCATCGCTGCAAAACTGCAACCCAATCCCTGATTCATTCGTTTTTATTTTCACTTCAAGTCTTTCTTTTCATCCCTGCCTCTAATCGCGGTTTCTTCGTGTCTCCTCCCAGGAGGTTCCCTCTTCTACCCTTCAGTTTCCGCTCCGCTTTGAGCCACAAACCTTTTCAGATTAGGTCCTTATTCATCTTTTGCTTCTGTTTTCACTTTTATCTTTATCTTCTGGACCTCTCTCCTCCCTGCTGTGGTATAAAATAGGTCTGGAAGTGATTTATAAGTGTTGGGAGGCCAATAAAGAGTTTTCATTTCATTGGTGTTAACTGCTCTCCTAACTTATGATTATGAGAATAAGAAATATTTTAAACAATGCTCTGCTATGACTTTGGGCTTAATGGATGTCATTAAAAGTGATTTTTTGCTGAAGTTATTCCTGCATGATAACTGCACAGCTTCCACATGTCCTCACCTGCAAATAGAGAAACATCAGCCCACACACATTTGGATGAGCTTTTTCTGAAGCAAACATTTTGCATTCAACATGTTTTAATGAAGCTAAGCAGCACTCCCAGAACAAATCTCCCTATTCTCTCTGTTACTCAGTTACCTCTGTACTTTTAATCGTTTGTGTTTCCTGTTGGGCCGTTTATGCTGTAAGTTATGAGCGTTTGGCCATCACCGGCAGCCAAATGGCCGACACGGCTGCCGTCAAACTCTAAATGTGTAAATCGAAACTCTCCGCTCGGTGCGCCGCAATCAATATCTCGTCCTCCGGACAGGAAGATATTATTCCTCAACTCTCGCCATATTATTGTGTGCATGCTTGTTGCTGTGTGTGTGTGTGTGTGTGTGTGTGTGTGTGTGTGGGGGGGCTTATGCTATGCCTCATGCTGGGGGGCATGTTGTGTTCTGCAGGGATGACTATAATATAGATGTGTGTCATTTATTCCAGTGTGGAGATCAATTCCACTGATGGCTTTGGGCCAGAGTTTGAAGGAGATGGAGAGCAGCGATGCTGGGGTGTAAACAGACTGGAAACACAAACAGGAAGCTGGAATATACATGAATAAATGTTGCAAGAGTGAGTAATAGCCATGTCATGTAGGAAAACAAGATGTATGGTTTCACTTTGCTGTAAGACAAGTTTTCTGTTTGGATGTTTAAGCTTGAGCCAACGTGGTTCTGTTTAGCTCTGACAGTGTTGCTCTCAGGTAATTCAATTCTTCACACTAATAATTTAATCTGTTTAACAAAACACCATTTTTTAATCAAATACTTAACCAAAGTTTTATTAAAATTAATCTAAATTACACTGGATGCCTGCTTGTTTATTTAATTAAAATACCAAAATATACTTTAATATCCCTTAATATGCACTAACATGTACAGTGGGAATGTTGTGTTTCACTACGACTGCAGATAAAATCTAAAGTCCATATCACCCACTGCTAACAGTAATTCTTAAGTATGCATGATGAATTATGGAGATAAATGAATTTGCACAATTTTATTTAAATGTATATTATTTTTTGGAAGATTTCATATTACTAAAATAAAACCAAAATAACTAAAGTAACTCTTTCTTTTGTTTACTCATAAGAGGTTAAATTGGATAAAAAATAGAAAATGAACAAAGAGTCCAATGGAAAGCAGCTCCAGCAGTGATCAACTCCTGCTGTAGGTTCTTACTTATTTTCCCACTGGGCTTCCTGGATTTAACATCTCCATCGCGCCAAACTGCATCTGAAAATCTATCCGTCCATTTATAGCATCTTCTTGTCACTTCAGCAAAAATAAAAAAATAAAAATCAGTTCTCAGAAGATTGCAGAGGGAAAAAGTGTAAAAATAAGAAAAAAAAGCCCAGATGCTGTAAAGCTGCTCACTGAAATGTGTGACTGTTAATGTGAACATCAGGAGGATGTGAAGCGGCTTTTTCTTAGTTTACAGTTTTGATGATGAGTTGATGCTGTGGAGAAGGATTTATCTCGGCATCAAAAGCCTAACATGATCTTCTGGAGTCAAACTTTTTCAGATTTTTCTGCTTTTCTGGCTGCTGATTCATTATCAAACTGAAGATCCATCAGCTGAGAAATCAACTCATGTAAGCTTCTTAGAAATAAACCCTGATCAGACATGCTGACTTTTCTCTGTAGGATTCTCTTTAAGATTCAGTCACAGATTAAAAAAACTCACATCTCCACAAATTTACTGGAAAATACAGTAAATCTGTTATTTTTCCTTCTCCTCTGGGTCAGGATTTATGGAGGCTGTGTTGTAAATTATTAATGAGAACTTGAAGGCTCATCTAGCTTCACAGTGGTGAGTCACCACATTTCAACTCTAGCTGGATTGAAGTGTTGAAAATTAGATTGCAAATGAAGCCAAAATACAGTTTTTGTTGTTTTTGAGAGATGCAAAAATTAAAATATGAAAAGAATGAAACTTATTTTTTTAATTGTTTCATCTCCAGTGAATGCTGCGGTTTGGGTTGTCCAGAAGCTGCAGGCTGGTCAGTTTTATTATAGAGCAGTCTGACCACAGGCTGCACTCCACCCAGGAAGACGCGTCGTCTTCGCAGCAACTCAGTGTTTCTGTTGCTGCAGCTTCAAACACCAACAAGCTACGAGAAGCTCAGAGAATGACTCACACTGACAGAAACATTTTATAGCTTCTCTTTCCTTTAGTCCTGAACTGATTGCAGCATATTTTCCTTTAATTGGGAGTTTAACTTCTTCCACTGTTCATGACAAGAAGATCCAGTTTCATTTCCTCCTGAGAGAAAGTGAGGCTGATGTTAGGAGCATCGTTTTTCTCTGCACCTCGTATTTTAAACATCTACCTCTTTTTCTGTAACCATTAGAAAAATTTTCAATCAAATCATGAACTCTGACAAACTCTGCAGGTCGGTAAATCCTCCGATGGATACACTGACTGATGAAAAAGAAGGTCACACATCCACTGTCTTTGTTTCAGTTTGCTTCTGCGATGTCACAAGATTTATTTCCATCCACTGTTTCATTAATTTTTCTCTAAGATGATGTGAGAGTCCAGGCATTGCACAAAGGTTTCTCCAGCACATCCCAAAGGTTCTCAGAGGATTTAAATGGAAAATTATGTCTGACGTTCCTTGAATGACGTTCCTGTCTTGGAAAAGAGTGGAGCCCCAGTAATTGTTTAAGTTGGGGACCACAGTGAATAGCTAATTTATCTTATTCTTATTCAGGTTATTAACTTTAAATTTCTGATTATATTACTATTACTACTATAATACTATTACTTGAATTCAGTTTTAAAAAGCTCCCTAATATTGAGTGGATTACAGTTTATGTAAATATCTGTAAAGGACTGTATAAACGTACGGGGAGCGGTGAACGATGCCACTCAGGATGAACCAAACACACTCGACACAACAGCGACAAAAACTGAACATTTGCTCATTTTCTTGTGTAATATTGCCAGTTCATGTGTGCACATCTCCGTGAATTGTTTGGCTGGATGAGAACAAGTGATTGTTGCTTCATCACACAATCACCTGTGTCTCCATCCATAGGAAATGAATGGAGAAACAGTTAATGCCTATGTGTTAATCCCATTGCAGTGGTTGGAAATGTAACTATGTAGATTACAGTATTAATAAACAAAGTATCACATAAAGCAAACTAGAAGATTATGGACCCACAAGTATTTATATGTTTTTCTTGTTGAGCATGTCTAAGATATGCAAAAGTTTTTATGCATCTTATAAATGACTTGACACACCATTAGTTGGCGTTTGCAGAACAGCCAATCCAAGAGCGTCATTTGTCCTTGGTGCTGATTGGCTGAACCCACAAGAGTGTTGATAAGGAAAACCATGTAGCAGCTGCGTTAAGGTACTCAGTTTCCACTGTGTATATTAATACATACTAAGGTATATTTGATGTTTGAACTTTTAAAATAGGCAGTTAAAAGTGTTTTTATTGGGGATTTGTGAATTTTAGCTTTTAATGGTTGTTGGGGTTCCTAATAATGCAGCTTTAAGGAGAATTTCTTCACTTATTACATCGTTAATGTGTTTTTTAAAATTTGTCTTATCTAACTCCATCTTACAGCCTTGCATCAACATATTGTGGTCTAAAGGTTTTACACAGCATCCCAATCCATTAAAACACAGCAGATACGACGCCAACGCCCCACAGAGACGGACTTGTTGGTCGGCCGCCGCTCGGTGCGTCGCTGGATGGGTTAATACTCAGGTTAAAACAGGGACATTGTATGGAGAACGTCGTTAGCGATGCTAATTAGGCGAATCAGAAGGAAATGACGGCCCGGGTGCTGCTGTGCAGCTGAATCTGTGATCTTTAGCTCACAGAGAGCGGAGGAGATAGGAGATAATTTAAATGTTCAGAGGCCCGAGGCTTCAGAAGCTGGTTTCATGTCATGTTAGGGGAGGCGAGAAGACGAAATGTGATCTCTTTGAGAGCTTGTGTGAGTCTGTGTGCAGGCAGAGGGATACTGTACTCACTCTCTGAGTCACAGACAGCCAATTATAAAAACCCAAAGGCCACCTCTCCCTCTCTCTTTCTCTCTCTCCCTCTCTTTCTATCCTCCTGCCTGTCTCAATCTCCATCTCTCTCTTAGCTTTCAAACTTCTGTTGTTTTTTTATCTATGTCTCTACTTCACCATCTCTCTGTCTATACAGAAACCTCATCTCATTAGTGGAGGGAAGGAAAAGAAAGAAGGTGGATGGTGAGATGAAAGAAGAGGAGAGGTGAAGAGTTTAGAGGAGATAAAAAGAGAGGAGGATATGAAAGGAGCAAAGGAGACAGCGATGGAAAGGAGAAGAGACATTAGGGGAAATAGATAATAGGGTAAAATTAGATTAGATTCGACTCTGCTCATGCCTAAATAGAAATTAGATTTTCTCAATGGGAGGTGCATTTGTGCAATATTACTCCCCAGTTCAGCTACATTTGCTGTTTCCACTTGTTTTCTTTTGCTGTTAATTGCTCCAGTTTGTTCAGTTAGTCTATTGCATATTGAAATAAATGGCTAAGTGGGAGATAGTTGGTGAAAAACTCTGCTGCAGGGCTAACTTTTCTTTAGAAATCTAAACTTCTTGTGTTTGATGATTGAAAGTCTTTGTTGGCTCCAGGCTTTCAATGAATTGGAAACCATAGAGCACCAATTATTGTCTCACTTAATCACATTTCTATAATTGTCATTGAAAATAGTTTTTCTTTCAAATTAGCTTGCAGTGAAAGCAAAAAGCATCTTTCTGATAGTTATCAGAGTTTTCTGCTGGTGCTGGAAGCAGAAATTGGGCAGAGAAAGTCCTTCTAATAATCCCAAACATTCACTGCTTGTCCTGGAAATATATGACACTGAGTCAGCTTGTTGCTGAGTTAGTTCACCACAACAGCTGAGGATTTCTATTTCCTGTTGCAACAGTCACAATTTCTTGGATAATTCACACAAATGAAAGTCAGAACCGGTTCTGTTCAAGCTGCTGGAATCAGAAGTTTTGGATTGGAGGAAATCCTCCTCTTCCCTGCGTTCGTTTGTTTGGATGTTGTTGTTTTCAGTGTCAACATGTTGCTTACATTATGCAGACTTGAACTATACCACAAATTAACAGAGGCCTTCTATGTGTTCAGCTTCACACAGATTTTTATTTATTTAGTAAGGATTTTAGTGACGCATGAAACTATTTTGGACAAAACCTGTGCACATGAATTTACAAGCAGGGCAGAGCATAAATTTTACATCAATTTTAATTATTCCATTTATATTTTATGCAGCATACTTTATTTCTCAGGCTTTAAATATGATACTAGAATAAAAATGCAGTTACCTAATACCCTGCTGAGTGATGTATTGATTTTGGACAGAGGAATAATGTATCCTAACTCTTCTTCCAAAGAACTAAAAAAAAATGTCAGCATTGATATTCAGACATAAATCAGCATCAGGAAACTTAAAGTTGAATTTCTCTTGTATGCAGACATTCGGAACGCTGCTTGAACATATATATTGTTATGAGCAGGTGATTTCCACTGAATAAACATTTTTTACTTCCTTTTGTAGTCATCACTTACTGTTTTTTCCTCCTGACTTTGCAGCAAGGTTGTCAAAATCTTTAATATTGTATGGAGTGTTTATTTGTTATGCATCAGTGTAATGTTTAATGTGCTCATTGTGCCTCTGCTGAGCTTTTCTTCTCTCTCACTTGTTCAACAAATCATAGATATTTCTCTGCAAGTGAATAATCCCTCATAATAACGTTTGGCCATTTGCAGCTCAGTTCGTCAGATGAATGCAGGCGCTGCCGGCTGTTGTATCAGTGTAACTGTCATCCACAGTACTAATAAATATCTGAGTAGGTTTTTATGCCCAACTTCTGTTCTCGACTATAGAGCACGATTTCTAATTTCTTCAGTAGATGTGAGGAGGTATGCTGGGCCTTTTACTTTTCTACATTCTGTTTTCTCACTTAAAGGGACGGTGTTATGTGTTTATGCCATTTTTACTGGACAATGAAGTAACTATGTGACCTTAGTTGTAATAAAAAATGTTGCATATACCAGTAATAAGCGAACCACCAGAGGTTTGCTAATTATTGCTGCCGCTAGTCTGGAGGAGCTGGATGGGCGAGGCGTGGGAACTTGGCTTTGGCGATAAGGCATCTCTGAATGGTTTCTATGGGAGACTGAAGGATTCCTCAAACACACATGAAAAGCTAAAACTTGAAAATACTCATAAAAAAGCGTAAAACTGCCTTTTTTAACAGTTGATAGTATCACAAAATATATTTTAATATGGATTAACCGATACAGTAGAAACCATCTTAGCACTTCCACAGAACCTAATATCTGCAGTTTGTGTTTTTTTTTTCTTTTTGGTGGAATAAGCCAATCAGCTCCAAGAAAAATTAAGGCTGCTCCTGGTTTGCCTGCTTTGAAGATTTTCATCCTTATATAAAACTGAATCATGTAAAATGAGTGATATGAATGTTGACCACACTTAGACCCTGTGTAACTGTGAGACTTTATTACATAAAGAGTCAAAAAAGCTGTGAAAATGATATTTCTGGAGTTTGTGTGGAGTTTACTTTTAAAAGCTTCTGTCTGCATCTAGCTGTGAAAGTCGTGACATCAGCAACATGCAGTTCAAACTTCCATTTGGATAAAAACATCTGACAGTCAAATCGTTAAAAGGCTGAAGTGTGTTTACTTTCTCAGCTGGAGTGTGTGTTCATGCTGTAATTTAACTTGATGAAGAGGTGTGTGTCCAGTATTGCCTCCGACAGCTGTGCTGCTGAGAGCAATACAGTCGTCACGCGCCATCTGCCGTGCACACGGGCCCACGCAAACACACAGCGGCGTGCATGCATCAACATGTTGTGATTTAAGCAAACAGGCAGATCCACCACCTGCCGTGGCTTCCAGCCACCTACTCCTGTCTCCCTCACTTCACCTCTCACGCTCACACACACACACACGTGCGCTTCCTCCTGCGCTGTCAGTTCCTTTTGGATTCTGCACGTTTCGCCTCTTCTTTTAGAAGCTGTCTAATATTAAGCGTTGGCATGTGTGTTTGCAGAGCCTGTCAAGAAAAAGTGTGTTTTAATTAGCCAATGTGCTCCTGTAACGATTGCTTTAAAATCCCAGGATCTCTCCCCGGAGCTCCGGAGAGGTGCCACTGTGTGTGCTGCTGAGGAGGAGTTTCATTATTGTATCTCAGCATTTCAAAGTGTGTGTGTGTGTGTGTGTTTCACAACAATAGAGAATTTAAGCTGAGATAGATGGCACAAAGCTGCAGTAATAAATCTGAGGGGACAGCAGCTTGTTTTTGTCTTTTCTAGCCAACGAGCTTGCTCTTTAATAACAGCAACCATTTTTAGTGAGACACTGAGGCTGCACGCTGTCTAATGAACTGCTGCCCTGACTGCTGCTGGACACTTAATGGTCTTTTTACTCACTGCTGTTCACATTTCCTGTTAGTTATAGCCCTAACAGGAAAAGAAACCTGAAATGATCCGTAATGTTTTGTACTAAATAGAAGTGGATTCATGCAAGGAAACAAAAATGGCAACAAAAGGCAGAAACAAGGTGAAGAAACCCACATTTTAACTTAAGACCAAACCATGTGTGACCATTTTCAAAACTATTGCTGTTGTCATAATAATCTGCACTTAATAAGCTAGCTAAACTGGAATGGAGCTTCCAGACTAACATGTAAACATGCAACTAGTTACATTACTTTTATAATGTTCATAATTCTACAACTACAAGCCACTAAGTCTAACAAGCCAGTAAGAAGTTAAACAGACAAAGCACATCCAGATAAACATGAACTTTGTTAAATGTAGCTGCAGGCAGAGTGAGTGGAGGTGGAGAAGTTAACTCCGTGTTGTTCCTCCTGCCTGTGGTACGGAGAGGAAAACATCAATATTTTCACACTGAAAAATATTATTTTTTCTTGCCATCTTTTCTGTCTCACCTCCCCATCCTCAGCCCGGAGGTCAGAGGTGGTGGCAAAATTTCTAAATAGAAAACTTTACTGGTTGCATTTGAATTCTTCAAGCAGTTTCACAATAAGTTGCAGTAAAAATAAGGATGTTGCTAGAAGTCCAGCAAGACCAAGGCAGAGTCAGAATGTAATAATAGCCAAAAATAAAATCTTTGCCAGTGAAGTAATGCTTTTATCAATTTTAAATGTAATGAAACTAATAATTTAACCATTCAGTAACATAATATTTTGCCAGAAGTACAGCAAGTGAGTTTGTGTCTTTACTATTACCTTTGGTTTTGTGCATCTTTCCAAATATGTGTGATTATTATAAGGTTCTTTCAGTCTGTTTGTTTGTGTTCCTATTTAATCTTAAAAATGAGGTAAATTGGTCAGATGGATTTAAAGCGACAGTGTTCATTTGTTTTTGTCCGTTACAGCAGAAACAGTAACAGTGGATGGTACTGAAATGAGCTTTTACTTCCTGTTTGGGATCAATTTGCAAAAGGCTGTTTTAATGACTAATTTAATCGCTAACGGATGGGTTATTTAACCGAGTGGCTGCACAAAACTTTGAGACTAAATACTGAAGCTTTTTTATTCACATAAAAGGCAGGAAGCCCAGAGGCTGCAGGCGTTCATTATTTCACAGGAAAGGGGCATTTATCACCGAGATTAACGGCACGCTGAGCCATTTGCATATTAGAAAAAATATATTTTTTAGCTCAATAAATCATTTGAAGCTCCAGGTTGAAAATTACTGGTCTGTTGAGCACCAAAGAAAAAAACACTGAAACTTTTCATTTGCACAAAGGATGAACATCATATTATATCCAGTACTGCCGTCTTTATGCATTTTAAATGTTTAAAAACTGGGTGAGGCAAAGCTTTTGTTCCAGAAAATGATTGAAACTGGTACTTTCAGTTTACGCTGCTCTGCCAAACTATTCACATTTTGTCACATTTTACCTATAAACAACATATTATGTGTTAGAGGTGGACATACCTGCTGACAGGGTGCAACTTTCTGGAAATAACATGAGAAAAAGTAATAGAACCAACTAATGTTGTAAGTATGGCTCTAATAAGAAATGCAGGATTTTAGTAGTTTTAGTTTTGTTATGAATTTTGGCAGCAGAAGAATTTTGTTTTTTGATTTATTGTTTTGTGTGTTTTGATTGGAAATTATGTGGAATTTGTTTTTACATTATTTCCACAAATATCAACATCCCACAGTAGATAATGCATCGATCCTATTCTTTTTGTTTCAGAGTTTCACGCTTTTCTTTATTTCTAAACCTAAATATATGAATAAGACAATGGCTCTTTAGATACGACAACAAAATTCCTAGTTGAAATGTATATATTTTTTGTTCAAATGGTTATGTAATGTTTGTGGCTCAAAACAAGGTTTGTTAACTGAATCAAGGGCAAAAATGGCTTATTTTTATAAAGGTTGCAGACCCCTGGCCTAGTCAAAGCCTAGATTAATATCCATTTCAGGATCTGTGGTGAGTCTTGAACTATTTTGAAAAGAAGAACTGAGAGAGCACAATGTACCTCAAACACCAGTTCTACAAAGTATTGGCTTGGGATGCTGAAAATAAATGCAAGCCACACTTTTCAGATTTATAAAGTTTGAAATAATTTCCCAGCCCTGCTCTACTTGTGTTAGTTTATTGACCTTTAGGAAAAAGGTCAAAGTGTATGATCATCAGTTGATCATCAACAAGGATCTGATATTTACCTGGTCACCCCAAGAGCTGATAATGGGTATGAATGTGTGGATTATTTATTCATAGGTGTTTTCTGTGTTTGTGTGTATGAGCATGTTAATGTCGACAGTCTGGGAAACTCTCCAAAAACAGGACGTCCGCCCTCCAATCAGCAGCTGTTTACCTCAGATAGCTCCCGTCAAACCGGACCACACACACACACGCGCGCGCGCACACACGCCGATATGCTCGTTGACACCCCGTCACACGCTGCCACTCATCCCCTCTCTCTGATCAGATTTGATTAGGCCATCTCTGATGACACGGAGGTGGAGTCATGTGAGCAGCAGGTTGATGAGGGTGAGATTAGGAACAAAAAACACGTTAACCAAAACCTCACCCTGATTCTAAAGGCTGAATTCTGTCAAACGTTGGCCTGATAAATGTAGGTCAGTTTAATGTCCTCTAAAGTGATGAAAACACTGCGAGTTATGACAACGCCCAATTAAGAACTAAACAGAGAGCAGTAACTGACTGCCTGACTGGCTGACTAACCAACCCAGTGTGTGTGCGTGTGTGTTTCTCTAATAGCTTCATATTGCTGTGTAAAATGGTAGCCAGATGGTCATTTGCTTTCTGAAATTGTCCTGGATCTTCAAGGTGACATGCTGCGCGGTCTCCTGCCTCGCTCAGGGCCAACAGACTCCATCTCCCTAATGATGCCGTGCAGGGTGAGCGCGCGAATCCAACGCATGCTAAGTCAACTGAATCTGATGCTAGAAAGATTTGTGCACATGCATCGTTATCTAGCTGATTTACAGTTCCAGCTGTTGCGTGCGGCAGCAACAATTAAGTTATGAAAATGGATATTCTGTTGGAAGACATGCTCTTTAAATGATACAGAAGATCACTTTGTTCACACTGAGCTCAATCTTTAATTCCAGAAATTAATGTTCTGCCT